>NC_084625.1:28674980-28784980 GCF_033978795.1 Nerophis ophidion | reverse complement strand
CAAAATGGCTTCGAGGTCTGTAAACACAAGCAGAATTATTCGTTACATTAAGCACACTGTATTATTAGGCACCACTGTCGTTTTTTGAGAAAATTAAAGGATTTTAAGCGTCTTATGGTCCAAAAAATATGGTAAATACAATGCAAGGCTCGACTGTAGATCCCTGGCATAAAACAACGTGTAATAAAACTTCATTAATCTTAATAAAATAAAATTATTCACCAATTGAAGAGAAGAGGGAGCAAGTAATCATGGCTGGAATAAATAGGTGCCATTTTTTTCCACCAGGTCACCAGAGCAGTCGTCGTTTTTTCACCACGGGCTGTTTTGCATGTATACTACTCAATACTTTGAATACAAAACATGTTTTTTTGGGCAGAAATGCAGGTCAGTAGAGTAGCCTCACTGATAGAATGTGGAAACTGTACCAGACAATGTTATATACAAACTCCTGGACAAAAGACGTGACAAAGGTATTTGTTCAAAATGATCAGCTTGTATGCACAGGGAACATCATAAGTTGCTGAAAATGGGATAAGGGATAGGACAATGTATTTGTGGGCCATCAATAGGGCAGTATGATACAACTTTTTCACTTCCAATACAATATTAGCTGATATTGATCCAATACAATATCAGCACAAATCATTAACACTTATATTATTTTATAGTGTAGAATGTTATAAAAGGCTTGATTAAGTTAAATTACTGAAACTACGAACAACAGTGATTTATTTATTATTAACCTTTTGGAATGGACTTAAAGACAGCTTTAAGTTGATTCATTGTTTTAGGGGACACCTTATGGCCTCAATTCATTATTTAAGCTAATGACACAGTACATTAAGTAATGCGGATATGTTTGTTACTGGATACTTGTTGATACGCTTTTGCCTCGGACACATTACATATGTAGATAATATGCAACTGTAATTATTTGATTTGGCTAATGTGCCGTTTCAGACTGCAATATTGTTCAATTTAAGGACACCTATTACATACAACTATATTGCCAAAAGTATTTGGCCACCCATCCAAATGATCAGAATCAGGTGTCCTAATCACCACAGGTGTATAAAATCCAGCACTTAGGCATGGAGACTGTTTCTACAAACATTTGTGAAAGAATGGGCCGTTCTCAGGAGCTCACTGATTTCCAGTGTGGAACTGCCATAGGATGCCACCTGTGCAACAAATCCAGTCTTGAAATTTCCCTGCCCCTAAATATTACAAAGTCAACTGTTGGCTTTATTATAAGAAAATGGAAGAGTTTGGGAACAACAGCAAATCAGTCACGAAGTGGTAGAGCACGTAAACTAACAGAGGGGGGTCAGCGGATGCTGGAGCAAATAGTGCAAAGAGACTATCTGCACAGTCAGTTGCTACAGAGCTCCAAACTTCATGTGACCTTCCAATTAGCCCACGTACTGTACACAGTGCTTCATGGAATGGGTTTCCATGGTCAAGCAGCTGCATCTAAGCCATATATAAATCGGCTTAGTTAAATTTGGTGAAGGAGGAATTGGCGTGTTGTTTTTCAGGAATTGGGCCTGGCCCATTAGTTCCAGTGAAAGAAACTCTGAATGCTCTAGGACACAAAAACATTTTGGACAATTCCATGCTCCCAACCTTGTGGAACAGTTTAGAGCGGGCCCCTTCCTCTTCCAACATAACTGTCCACCAGTGCACAGAGCAAGGTCCATAAAGACATGGATGACAGAGTCTGGTGTGGATGAACTTGACTGGCCTGCACAGAGTCCTGACCTTAACCCGATAGAACACTTTTGGGATGAATTAGAATGGAGAGTGAGAGCCAGACCTTCTCCTCTAACATCAGTGTGTGACCTAACCAATGCACTTTTGGAAGAATGGTCGAAAATTCCTATAAACACACTCCGCAACCTTGTGGACAGCCTTCCCAGAAGAATTGAAGCTGTAGTAGCTGCAAAAGGTGGACCGGCATCATATTGAACCCTATGGGTTAAGAATGGGATGGCACTTCAAGTTCATATGTGAGTCAAGGCAGGTGGCCAAATACTTTTGGTTATATAGTGTATATCTAGCTTGTGTGCAATTGTGTGCCTAGCTGTTATGTAGCTGAAAGTGTGTAGAAGCCCATAGCCTACCATGTTTATATTTAGTAAAGGACTTCACTAAAATACAAGAACAAACCAACCTTTTATTGTTATAGGAGGACATTTAGATGTAACTAGCATTCAAGGTTTGCACAGGTAAACACACCGCAATACTGTTTATATCGGAGATTTTTGCTGTAAGCCGATATATATATATATATATATATATATATATATATATATATATATATATATATATATATATATATATATATATATATACATATATATATATATATATATATGTATATATATATATATATATATATATATATATATATATATATATATATATATAGGGCTTCACGGTGGCAGAGTGGTTAGTGCGTCTGCCTCACAATACGGAGGTCCTGCAGTCCTGGGTTCAAATCCAGGCTCAGGATCTTTCGGTGTGGAGTTTGCATGTTCTCCCCGTGAATGCGTGGGTTCCCTCCGGGTACTCCGGCTTCCTCCCACTTCCAAAGACATGCATATGGGGATAGGTTGATTGGCAACACTAAATTGGCCCTAGTGTGTGTGAATGTGAGTGTGAATGTTGTCTGTGTTTTCCCTGCGATGAGGTGGCGACTTGTCCAGGGTGTACCCCGCCTTCCGCCCGATTGTAGCTGAGATAGGCGCCAGCGCCCCCTGCGACCCCAAAACTGAATAAGCGGTAGAAAATGGATGGATATATATTTATATATATACACCGTATTTCCTTGAATTGCCGCCAGGGGGCTAATTAATTTTAAAACCTCTTCTCACTCCTGCGCTTACCAAAGGCATTCGGTAAAAGTAAGCATGCGCTAATTATTTTAAAACCTCTTCTCACTCTGGCACTTACCAAAGGCATGCAGTAAAAAATTGAGTGTGATGTAAGCTTGGACTTTAAATCCTACTGAATAGCTCTTAATCTGCTTCCCATTATGCGATATCAAATTAAAGGTATTGAAATCAGCCTCCTCCATTTTGAAAATGATGACAGGGGAAGTGTCACTCGTGACGTCACGAGTTTGACCAGGCGGTAATACTAAGCATGCGCTAATTATTTTGGGAAGTGAGTTTGACCCGGCAGTAATTCAAGGCAGGCGCATACTATAAGCCCTGCGGCAATTCAAGGAAATACGGTATATATGTATATATATATGTATGTATATATATATATATATATATATATATATATATATATATATATATATATATGTATATATATATATATATATATATATATATATATATATATATATATATATATATATATATATATATATATATATACATATATATATGTATATATATATATATATATATGTATATATATATATATATATATATATATATATATATATATATATATATATATATCTATATATGTATATCCATCCATCCATCATCTTCCGCTTATCCGAGGTCGGGTCGCGGGGGCAACAGCCTAAGCAGGGAAACCCAGACTTCCCTCTCCCCAGCCACTTCGTCTAGCTCTTCCCGGGGGATCCCGAGGCGTTCCCAGGCCAGCCGGGAGACATGGTCTTTCCAACGTGTCCTGGGTCTTCCCCGTGGCCTCCTACCGGTTGGACGTGCCCTAAACACATCCCTAGGGAGGCGTTCGGGTGGCATCCTGACCAGATGCCCGGACCACCTCATCTGGCTCCTCTCGATGTGAAGGAGCAGCGGCTTTACTTTGAGTTCCTCCCGGATGGCAGAGCTTCTCACCCTATCTCTAAGGGAGAGACCCGCCACACGGCGGAGGAAACTCATTTCGGCCGCTTGTACCCGTGATCTTATCCTTTCGGTCATGACCCAAAGCTCATGACCATAGGTGAGGATGGGAACGTAGATCGACCGGTAAATTGAGAGCTTTGCCTTCCGGCTCAGCTCCTTCTTCACCACAACGGATCGGTACAACGTCCGCATTACTGAAGACGCCGCACCGATCCGCCTGTCGATCTCACGATCCACTCTTCCCTCACTTGTGAACAAGACTCCTAGGTATTTCAACTCCTCCACTTGGGGCAGGGTCTCCTCCCCAACCCGGAGATGGCATTCCACCTTTTTCCGGGCGAGAACCATGGACTCGGACTTGGAGGTGCTGATTCTCATTCCGATCGCTTCACACTCGGCTGCGAACCGATCCAGCGAGAGCTGAAGATCCCGGTCAGATGAAGCCATCAGGACCACATCATCTGCAAAAAGCAGAGACCTAATCCTGCGGTTACCAAACCGGAACCCCTCAACGCCTTGACTGCGCCTAGAAATTCTGTCCATAAAAGTTATGAACAGAATCGGTGAAAAAGGACAGCCTTGGCCGAGTCCAACACTCACTGGAAATGTGTTCGACTTACTGCCGGCAATGCGGACCAAGCTCTGGCACTGATCGTACAGGGAGCGGACCGCCACAATAAGACAGTCCGATACCCCATACTCTCTGAGCACTCCCCACAGGACTTCCCGAGGGACACGGTCGAATGCCTTTTCCAAGTCCACAAAGCACATGTAGACTGGTTGGGCAAACTCCCATGCACCCTCAGGAACCCTGCCGAGAGTATAGAGCTGGTCCACAGTTCCACAACCAGGACGAAAACCACACTTTTCCTCCTGAATCCGAGGTTCGACTATCCGACGTAGCCTCCTCTCCAGTACACCTGAATAAACCTTACCGGGAAGGCTGAGGAGTGTGATCCCACGATAGTTGGAACACACCCTCCGGTCCCCCTTCTTAAAGAGAGGAACCACCACCCCGGTCTGCCAATCCAGAGGTACCGCCCCCGATGTCCACGCGATGCTGCAAAGTCTTGTCAACCAAGACAGCCCCACAGCATCCAGAGCCTTAAGGAACTCCGGGCGGATCTCGTCCACCCCTGGGGCCTTGCCACCGAGGAGCTTTTTAACTACCTCAGCGACCTCAGCCCCAGAAATAGGAGAGTCCACCACAGATTCCCCAGGCACTGCTTCCTCATAGGAAGACGTGTTGGTGGGATTGAGGAGGTCTTCGAAGTATTCCTTCCACCTATCCACAACATCCGCAGTTGAGGTCAGCAGAACACCATCCGCACCATACACGGTGTTGATAGTGCACTGCTTCCCCTTCCTGAGGCGGCGTATGGTGGTCCAGAATCGCTTCGAAGCCGTCCGGAAGTCGTTTTCCATGGCTTCCCCGAACTCCTCCCATGTCCGAGTTTTTGCCTCCGCGACCGCTGAAGCTGCACACCGCTTGCCCTGTCGGTACCTGTCCACTGCCTCCGAAGTCCTATGAGCCAAAAGGACCCGATAGGACTCCTTCTTCAGCTTGACGGCATCCCTCACCGCTGGTGTCCACCAAGGGGTTTTAGGATTGCCGCCCCGACAGGCACCAACTACCTTGCGGCCACAGCTCCGATCTGCCGCCTCGACAATAGAGGTGCGGAACATGGTCCACTCGGACTCAATGTCCAGCACCTCCCTCGTGATATGTTCAAAGTTCTTCCGGAGGTGGGAATTGAAACTTTGTCTGACAGGAGACTCTGCCAGACGTTCCCAGCAGACCCTCACAATGCGTTTGGGCCTCCCAGGTCTGTCCGGCATCCTCCCCCACCATCTATATGTATATACATATATATATATATATATATATATATATATATATATATATTTATATATATATACACACACAGTATATATATGTGTGTGTGAGTGTGAATGTTGTCTGTCTATCTGTGTTTGCCCTGCGATGCGGTGGCGACTTGTCCAGGGTGTAAAGGCCTTCCACCCAATTGTAGCTGAGATAGGCACCAGCGCCCCCCGCTTATTTCCATAGGGGCAATAAGCGGTAGAAAATGGCTGGATGGATATATGTATATATTTTTATTTACAGATGCTTTTTTTTTTGCACACTAGTATCTGCTATCAATTTTGGATCGGGGACAAAGTTGTCACCACATATGTGGACTATTATGTGATCAATGTGTAGCAATTGTTCAGTTCTGTTCAGCCTCAGTTTATTTCAAATGTTCATTCATAATAATGTATTTCCCCACGTGTCCAATTGTTAAATTACAGCACATCGAAAAGGAGTCGGAAGAAGCTGTTCTATCTTAATCCTACCCCTTTTCATACCATAACAATTTTATCCTATTTCCATGTTCTCTGTAATATAGCAGTCAACAAATAAATAACTACATAGTTTACCATATTAAGTAAAAAAATAGTAAATACATAAATAATCCAATCCAAGCCACTGTATTTGAATTTATATAGCACATTTCAAAAAAACAATAGAAGTTTCAAAAAAGTGCTGCACAGAAGTTAAGATCTACTGTACATACTAGAAGAGCCAGTAATATAAAACATTTAACCATAAAAGAGTAAATAAAAGAAATACATCAGAAAAAATAAAATAGACTACAATCATACAACTCCCATGCTGGTTTAAAAGCCAAAGAGTAAAAATATGTTTTAAGACGTGATTTAAAAGTCATTAAAAAGGGAGACGTCCAAATAGCAAAACAGATATTTTTCCAAAGTTTTTGAGCCGCAGCAGAAAATACACGATCCCCTCTTGATTTTAAACAGGTTTTTGGCACGACAAGAAGAAAGTGATCAGCTGACCTCAGAGACCTTGTGGGGGTGTACATTTTTAAAAGGTCTGACATATATTGTGGCGCTAATAATCTTTGTCTCAAAAAAAAAAAAAAGTTATATTCCGTACAATTGACCACTAAATAGTAACACCCGAGTACGTTTTTCAACTTGTTTAAGTCCACGTAAAGTCCAGGTACTAAAAATAAAGATAATTAATATCCAAAAACACATAACTAAAAAATTAAATAAAATAAAAAAACACTTGCTAGAAGTCATTAAAGTCTGGGCTTTTTTTATTCAAACAATATTTTGTTCAATTCTAAATTTGAGGTGTTCTCCTTCAGAGGCTTCACTCTAAATAACAATAAAAAAAGAATGGTATTTGATTTTCAATAAAACTCTTGCACTATGGACAAGTCAGAGTAAAGTATCAAAATGATAAATAATTTATCAGCCAAATCTTCCAGCAGTCAACTCTTATTTTCATGCATGGAGAAAAAAAAAATAAAATAAAAGAAAGGGTTAGTGGCATCTCCAGACTTGCTTGTAAGAGTGTCCCAAATGCATTTCGGTGCCCCGTTTAGCCTCTATCATCTGCTAAAATATTTGTGCAACAAAACCAATCTAAATGTTAAGCAGATTTGCGTCTTTTCCACCTACCCCCGCCTGCAATCGCACCTCCTTTTCACCCCTTTTTTTTTTACTACTCCCTCCCTCCTCCTTACACACACACGCACACACACACACACACACACACACACACACACACACACACACACACACACACACACACACACACACACAGGCACATCCTCTCACTAACTCCCTTGACAATGGTGAAAACAGAGTGATGGTGTGTAATTTAGTCCTAATCACAACATCAAACTGGCGCTGAGATTTACATCCCTTCACCGGCCGAGCGAGTCAGACAGTCAGGAGGGAGATGTTAATGTGAGACCACAGTAATTACTGTCATTACAGCACGTTACCGTGTTATGTATGTGTGAGTGTTGGTGTGTGTGCGCACACGTATCTGTGTGGACGGGCATATTTTGCGGTTTTGATGAGTGTACGTTTGTCGTATAAATCATGATTAGCTTTTGTAGCTTGTGTCACTTGTGTGTCCCGCATTGATCAAAGCGATGTTAGCGGACATGCTATGTTTCTTTAGTCCTCACAGTGAGGGTGTCCTGATTCGATACTGATATACGAACCAAAATAAAACAAGCATCTGATTATATGAGCTCTAGGGTTGTACGGTGTACCGGTATTAGTATAGTACTGCGATTCTAATGAATCATATTCGGTACTATACCCATACTTGCCAACCCTCCCGGATTTTCCGGGAGACTACCGAAATTCAGCGCCTCTCCCGAAAATCTCCCGAAAATCTCCCGGGACAAATGGTTTCCCGAAAATCTCTCGAAATTCAGGCGGAGCTGGAGGCCACGCCCCCTCCAGCTCCATGAGAGCGTGTCTGCACAACAACGTTATAACTGTAGAATGATCGAGGGTGAGTTCTTGGTTTCTTATGTGGGTTTATTGTTAGGCAGTTTCATTAAGTACTCGCAGCGCAGTAACAACACACAACAACAGCAGTCACGTTTATGCCTACCACTTTACCGGAAGGCAGTTCGTTTGCCGTAAACAGCATGTGACACTCTTTAACAGGACAATAAGGCTATCTACTGTACATGCACCACAACACCTCCAGGCAACTTCAACCTCAACCCTTTACTAATCCTCCTCCATTCACATCTCATCTCCCCGGATTGTAAATAACCTAATGTAAATAATCGAATGTATTTCTATTATATATACTTGTTCTTATGCTAGGTGAACTCACTGTGTTCTCTGCTGGCTGTAGATATCCTACCAAGTCACACCTACACTGTTTCAATGTCCATTTCTCTGTTGATGCAATTGTTGATGACTGAACTACTGATATCAACCAAAGCTCCTCATTCCACCCCCCGGATTGTAAATAATTCAATGTATATACTATGGTGATTAATTTGTGTGATGACTGTAATTTGCTGATAGTAAATATTTGTTCCATGAATTGTTTAACGTGGACCCCGACTTAAACAAGTTAAAAAACTAATTGCGGTGTTACCATTTAGTGGTCAATTGTACGGAATATGTACTGTACTGTGCAATCTACTTATAAAAGTTTCAATCAATCAATCAATCATGCATATGTGACAATAACATCTACTTTAGAAAGTGCAGTGCACAACTGCGCACACAAAAGCTGTAAATATACTCCTCCCCTTTCAACCACGCCCCCAACCCACCCCCGACGACGCCCTCCCCCCACCTCCCGAAATCGGAGGTCTCAAGGTTGGCAAGTATGACTATACCGCCTCTGAAAAGTACCGGTCCCCCACCCTCGTCGTCATGTCGTGACATTGCTGGTTTACGAGCATTTTCGGAAGTGCACAATCACAGAGTACTTACAAGCAGACACAGTGTTTGAACAGAAAAGGGAGAACGGATGCATTTTGGCTTAAAAAGTAAAGATAAAGGTGAAGTTATAACACTGAAACTGTGACAATGTGTCACTTCATTTCTGTTAGTTTTTCGTGTTTTGTACTTTATTTCCTGTTCGGTGCTCTTATTTTGTTGTACTTCCTGTTTACTCCGCTGAGCACTGTTTTTCTCTCACTCGCCGATGATTGGCAGCGGTCTTCAGCTGCTGTCAATCAACATAGGTCTATTTATGTTTCACTCGAGCACTCCTCAGTGCTCGAAGTTAAAACTATGTTAGGAACATCTCCATGCAAGACTGCTTTCTGTTTATATCTGTTACTTTGATGAAATTAAAATCATCTTACCTGCTTTCTGCTTTCCTGGATTCTTGCATACTTGAGGTCACACAACTGCAGCCATGCAAAGTCCTAACAGAAACGCCCTCAAGAAGAAGTGCTTTGAGACATGGCTAGCTAGCTCACGTCTAAAGTCACTAACCATCGCCTCCATGGCGACAAATAAAGAAGGTTTCTTACAAGTATCATCCCTGCTGGACGAGGAATAGCTAAACATGTTTCACTACACACCGTAGCTCACCGGCGTCACCGCTAATGACGCCCCTCATGCCATCGATGGATCGACACCCGACATCCACTGTAATGATACCAAGTACAATAGCGTATCTAGTCCATAGTATTATGATTGGATCAATATTTTTAAGCATCACAAACTCTTTTTTCATTTTTTAAAATGTATATTATGTTTTATAAACTCAGGAAATATGTCCCTGGACACATGAGGACTTTGAATATGACCAATGTATGATCCTGTAACGACTTGGTACCGGATTGATACCCAAATTTGTGGTATCATCCAAAACTAAAGTAAATTATCAAACAACAGAAGAATAAGTGACTATTTCATTTTAACAGATCTTTAGATAGAACATGTTAAAAGAGAAAGCAAGCAGGTATTAACAGTAAATGAACAAGTATGGTAATAATTCATTTTCTACCACTTGTCCTTAAAAATGTTGACAAAATAATAGAATAATAAATGACACAATATGTTACTGCATATGTCAGCAGCTAAATTAGGAGCCTTTGTTTGCTTAATTACTACTAAAAGACAAGTTGTCTTGTTTTTATTTTATTCAAGGACAAACTTGCAATAAGAAACATATGTTTAATGTACCCTAAGATTTTTTGTTAAAATAAAGCCAATAATGCAATTTTTTTTGGTCCCCTTTATTTATATAAGTATCGAAATGTATCAAATTAATATTGGTACTGGTACCGGTACTAACATATTGGTATCGGGACAACACTAATCGGCTCGCATGTAAAATCTCTGATATCAGTGCTGCGATACAAGCAGTCCTGCATTGCGTTTAATTAATCTAAATGTCCTCCAATAAGCACACAGTTGGTCTTACTTTGTATTTTAGCGCAGTCATTTGAAAAAGGTAAACATGGGCTACAAGCAGTTACACAACAGCTATTCACACAATAGGCCATTTTCTCGGAAACTCTGGTTCCTGGATCTATAGGTTCCTGTCGAAGTGTGTGGTTTGTGTTTCCGCCGCATTTCACAGTTCAGAGTGGTTTATTCAAATCAGGTTTTTGACGTATGGCGGAATGGTCTACTATATTTCTACACTGACACCATGTAAATAAACAGACATTATTAAATACCAGCTCTTTCATGAAAAAGTAAGTCAATGCAATATAAAGCAATCATATACAACACATTATAGTTTAACAAATAAAGTGCAAAGAATTGTACATAAAAAGTCAGGCTTTTATTCGCAATGTCCAACAGTCAGAAAGTTGTCCCCTCTGCAAATGATGAATTCACGAGAGGTTTTTAGTCTATTTCAGCTATAAATAGCAATGTATAAGTAATACATGTCAGGGTTTATCCCAAGCCGACAACACGAACACATTGGCTTTAGCGTTACCTTGTTAGCATTAGCATTCTGTTCAGTCGGGCTGAGGCTAATAACTACAAAAATGGAGTGCCACTGACTACTTTTACAACATGTAATAAAGTAAATTGTTAATATTTGATGTCATTCACCTTCATTCAAGTCCTGTGCTGCCTCCTTTTGTTCCACCTTTATCCAACAAAGTCTGAGTAGTTACAAGTTAAGGTTAAAGCTTTAAGTCCGGCTTCAAACTCCTCCGTAAACACGTTTAAAAAAGTCTGTCCACTTTTTGTAGCTTTGTGTATTGAAATTATGTTTGTAAAAATAATAAACAACATTAAAGTACATAAAGTTCAAACACAATGACTGACCTAAAAACACTCCAAGTTAGTTCCACAAATAGCGTTCTTCAGCACAAAGATGCCCCACAAAAGTTCCTGCATTTCGAGAGTTCCTTTCTTTCTTCTTTCTCTCCTGTCACGTCTGTAAATCAGTTTTATGTTTGATAATGTTATGTTTTGTTTTTGGACTCTTGTTTCCCGTCTCCAAGTCACGCCCCTGCCCTCAGCCCCACACCTGTTTCTCATCACCATGGCCACTATTTAAGTCACTTGCTTTCTGTTTCTCGGTCTGGAATCTTTGCTATTGCTACACACCTATCTATGCTATTGCTTGCATACTGCTTACTGCTTGCTGCTCCAACCTTCATGGCATGCTATTCGGTTTTGTCCACGTCAAGTAAGTTTTTGTTATTTAAGCCATTTGGCTAGTTTTGTTTATAGTTCATTATTCATGCCATCGAGCAATTGTTTTTGTTTCATGTTTGTATTTGTAGTCTAGCATTAGTACCTCTGGTGAGCGCCCTTTGTTTGCTTATTTTTGTATTTAGTGTATTGATAAATTCATCATGTACTCGCATTCTCGCCTTGCTCGTTCCAAATTCTCTCTGCATTGAGGAAGCAAAACTAATCCAAGTCAAAGTCCTGACATCTCCGTTGTCAAGTTTGTTGTTATAGAAATAAAACAAGAAATAAATAATAACAAATCTCTGCGTGTATTCTAATGGCGGTTGTGTGTTTGAAAAAAAAGTTGATTGTTCAACCAATTAACGTTTGACGGCTCAGCCTGCCTCCTCCGAAAAGGTTTCTGGTTGCTTGGAAAAGTCCCACCGAGCTAGGAGGAACTCCAAAAGGTTCCTGGAGAACTAAATCTACCCGTGTAGATTTGGTGGAAACCCAGGAAGAACTTTATTCACAAATAAGTGGGAAAGGTCCTGAAAAAGTTTCTGCGGTGGAAAAGGGCCTGTTAGCACACAAGCTAGACTATCCATCCATCCATCCATCCATTTTCTACCGCTTATTCCCTTTCGGGGTCGCGGGGGGCGCTGGCGCCTATCTCAGCCTTTCAAATAGTAGTGCAGGCGCCAGGGAACGTGCTTTATCAGTATAATGCAGTATCATGTTTCGAAAAACTTTGCACTGCAAAACATGCTCATTGTATGTTGACTTCTTTATTTTTATGTATAGTTAAGGTATCTTTAACAAATAAGAAAGAAATTGTCATGATCCGTTACCCGGGTCATGGCATGATTGGTAGTTTTTTTGTGTTAGTCTGTTTCCTGGTTGCACCCTCTTTCCCTGTTTACTGTTGGTTTCCATGGGTACTGATTCTCCTCACCTGTCTTAGTTTTGCAATTAGTGTTCCCACCAGGTGTTTTGGTTAATCACTTCCCTTTAGAGTTTCCTGTCATCCAGCAGTAGTTGCTGGGTCAATGTTTACTATAGGCAACATGTATGTACTCCCGGTTTTCCTCCTTGCTGTAGTTGTTTTTATAAAGTCTAGTTTTCCTCGGTTTTTCATCCATGGTGTCATTTGGGTTTTGTTTAGCTTCACACTTGCTCCAGTTTGTATTTTTGATCTTACCTTAATTTATTAAAATACTTCATCTTACCTCCACGCTACTCCTGCTTGTTTCCTGTGTTGGAGGGGAACACGACAATCCCAGCCATGCGTCTCAGACGTAACAGAAATCAGCACATATTGTTTTTTTATAATTTGTGGTTTGTTGTTAAATTTTTTGGTACATTGTGAGTTAAATTTGCTGATTTATTGGAATTAGCTATTATTTGGAGTCTTTCAGTTTTTTTTCAGTGTCCAAGAGTTGAAATTGGTCAAAAAAGTTTTGTTTGAATAAAGATTGATTTATTTTTAATTTTTATTTAAATCAGATTCAGTTCAAATATTTTCTGTTACAGACTAAACAACAATGTAAATACAGTTGATCTTTGTTGTAAGTTATTTATTTGTTCAAATGTTATGTAAGGCCTACTGAAATGAGATTTTCTTATTTAAAAGGGAATTGTGTCACACTTGATCATTTTGCGATATTTCCCTATTTTTGCTGAAAGGATTTAGTAGAGAACATCGACGATAAAGTTCGCAACTTTTGGTCGCTAATAGAAAAGCCCTGCCTTTACCGGAAGTATGTGCACGTGACGTCACGAGTTGCAGGGCTCCACACATATTTCCATTGTTTTTAATGGGAGCCACCAGCAGTAAGAGCAATTCGGACCGAGAAAGCGACAATTTCCCCATTAATTTGAGCGAAGATGAAAGATTCGTGAATTAGGATATTGATAGTGAAGGAATAGGAAAAAAAAAAAAAAGCGACGGCAGTGTGAGCATTTCAGATGTAATTAGACACATTTACTAGGATTATTCTGGAAGATCCCTTATCTGCTTATTGTTTTAATAGTGTTTTAGTGAGATTTTAAAGATTGTAAAGACATACTTCGAGGTCGGATGGCTGCGGTGAATACGAAGTGTCTCAGAGAGAAACCGAGGAGCCAAGCTCACAGCTGCTGCTGCTGCAGGACAACGATTAATCCAATGATTTCTCCGGTAAGATGTGTATCACAATTTCCCCATCCAAAAACATGCTGGTTGACGTAAAGAAAACATTCGCTTGACCGCTCCGCTTCACAACAAACAAAGAAACATCGGCTGTGTCTCGTTGCTAAAGACAGCTGCAATACACCGCTTTCCACCAACAACATTGTATTTTTATAGTCTCCATTATTAAATGAACAAATTACAAAACATTCAGCAACACAGATGTCCAAAATACTGTGTAATTATGCGATTAAAGCAGACAACTTTTAGCCGCGAGTGGTGCAGCGCTAATATTTTCTGACAGTTAATGACGTCACGCGTACCCGTCATCATTCCGCAACGTTTTCAACAAGAAACTTGCGGGAAATTTAAAATTCCAATTTAGTAAACTAAAAAGGCCGTATTGGCATGTGTTGCAATGTTAATATTTCATCATTGATATATAAACTATCAGACTGCGTGGTCGGTAGTAGTGGGTTTCAGTAGGCCTTTAAGGATACAATGCTGTGCAGAGGTGTATTTTTAAAAATTTTATAGACTAATGATACTATTTATAGTCACAGCGGGGACTAAATGATTTTTTTTCCGATGAGGGGGCGTGATAGAAAATAACTGAGAACCACTGAGATAGACACACGTAATAAAAGTCCTTACCACAATATCTGCAAGGAAGACGTGTATTAGAACACATCCAGTTACAAACGTGTCCACATCATTCAACTCTCTGTCTCGTCAGCTTAACTTAATGAATGATCATGGACACTGGGTGTTGCCAAAACACTATTGCCACTCCACTTCAACCTAGACAGCATAAATCCGTCCCAGACGATTAATAATAAGTACGTTAGTGTTTTCATACATGCCATCGTTCTGTTTCCACACTACAAAATAAAAAAAAGTGTGTATGGTTCCTGCTAATATCCTCTAAAATCAATACTGCTAACAATCAATGCTTGATATCGTACGAGAGGTAAAAAAAGCTGTATCAGGACACCCCAGCTTTTTAGTACAGCATATGTCAGTATACACAATACAGAATGCCACATAAAATGTGTAATAAAATGATATTCAACTTCAACATCATTACTATTTATTATTATTCATTACAATTAAATAATGATATTTGTACAGTATATTAGCAAACTTACATAGTTTGAAATGTTTACCATAATTATATATATATATATATATATATATATATATATATATATATATATATATATATATATATATATATATATATATATAGATATAGATATATATATATATATATATATATATATATATATATATATATATATAGATATAGATATATATAGATATATATACACTGTCACGATCATAAGTTTACATACACTTGTAAAGAACATATTTTTTATGTTCATAATCCAATAATTTTTACAACTTTTATTTTTTTGTGATAGAGTGATTGGATTTGGAACACATACTTGTTGGTCACAAAAAACATTCATGAAGTTTGGTTCTTTTATGAATTTATTATGGCTCTACTGAAAATGTGAGCAAATCTGCTGGGTCAAAAGTATACATACAGCAATGTTAATATTTGCTTACATGTCCATTGGCAAGTTTCACTGCAATAAGGCACATCTAGCAAGCTTCTGGTTGAATTGATGACCCCTACTCTTGAAAAAATTGATGAAGTTCAGCTACATTTGTTGGTTTCTGACATGGACTAGTTTCTTCAGCATTGTCCACACGTTTAGATAGATGGATAGATGGATGGATGGATGGATAGATAGATAGATAGATAGATGGATGGATGGATAGATAGATAGATAGATAGATAGATAGATAGATAGATAGATAGATAGATAGATAGATAGATAGATAGATGGATAGATAGATAGATAGATAGATAGATAGATAGATATATATATAGATAGATAGTACTTTATTGATTCCTTCAGGATTAAGTCAGAACTTTGGGAAGGCCATTCTAAAACCATCAATCTGGCCTAATTTAGCCATTCCTTTACCACTTTTGAAGTGTGTTTGGGGTCATTGTCCTGTTGGAACACCCAACTGTTCCCAAGACCCAACCTCCAGGCTGATGATTTTAGGTTATCCTGGAAATTTTGGAGGTAATCCTCCTTTTCCATTGTCCCATTTAAATCACCAGTTCCATTGACAGCAAAACAGGCCCAGAGCATAATACTACCACCACCATGCTTGGGGTGTTATGCTCTTGGTCTCAATTTTAGTTTCATTTAATATCAAATGGACAAAGATAAGACCTTTTGGGGGTAAGTTCTGTGGTCAGATGAAACAAAAATTGAGCTGTTTGGCCACAATACCCAGCAATATGTTTGGTGGAGAAAAGGTGAGCCCTTTAATCCCAGGAACACCAAGCTTACTGTCAAGCAGGGTGGTGGTACTATTCTGCTCTGGGCCTGTTTTGCTGCCAACGGAACGGAGAGTAAATTGGACAATGAAAAAGGAGGATTACCTCCAAATTCTTCAGGACGACCTAAAATCAATTTTGTCAAGAAGAGTGGTCAAAATGTCAACTAGAAGCCTGCCAGAAGCTTGTGGATGGCTCCCAAAATCGCCATATTGCAGTAAAACTTGCCAAGGGACATGTAACCAAACATTAAAGCAATATTAACATTGCTGTATGTACTGGTATATAATTCAAATAATAATAGTATTGTTATAATTTACTTGTTAGAATGTGCGTCATTTTTAAAGTACACTTAATTGTCAGGAATTATGTTTGTTCAATGCTTCCTCTAGCGGCTATCAAAATGTAAAGTGAGTAAAGTCTGGTTAAAAGGACATCGATTTCATATACACATTCGGGGCTTGTTTACTGCACATACAGTATGTATTCAATGGAGGGATGAAAGATGCTTCAGACCTGCAAAAAACATTGCGGAGGGAACACTGATGCTTCCAACTGAGCTTACATGTAGTTGTCCATATTTGCAGTCACATTATGCATGCAAGTTAAATATTTTGTCAATTAAAAGAATCAAGTTTAACAGGGCAAGCAGCTACATTATTACTTAAAAAATACACACTCTGTAATGTCAGGCACACATTTCCAAGCTTTCAGTTATTGGCATACTCCTCCATCATGTTCATCATCACCGTGTTTGCGCATGTCTTTGTGGCTAAAACGTGTGTATCAAGGTGTTTCCATGGTGATAACAGCAGAGTTTAGGCACCTAAAAGGTCCCGACTGATAAGAGCAATGAGAAAGTCAGCAGTTTTGCCATCCCATACCTGTTTAACCACATAACCGTCCTCCTTCTTTACTCCTGAAGCATCGCTTAATACCTGATTCTGCTGTTTATACCTTCATGTCTGCTGATGCCTACTGTATCGTTTGTCACTATTACCCATTCTCCATTTTCTCAAGGCGTATGCTTCCCTCATCACTTTTTTTTTTTTTTTAGCTTATTTTCTTTCTTTTTATTCAAACAGTAACACAAAACTTCCACTTGATTACAGATGGACACATTGCAGTCCAAGCTGACGGTGTCCTGTTCTGACAACGCCAACATTCGCCACGAGAGCCAGTTAATGGTCTCAAATCTCAAACAATGGATCACCGAGCAAAAGTATGACAATATAATGCAATGTTACTGTTTTAGAGGTAACTTTACAAAGTTGTTTAAGCAGTTTGGACTTTTTGTTTTTCTAGAGTGTCCCATGAGAACCTTGCAGAGCAGATGAAGACCCAAAGCAAAGCGCTGCTTAATGCCACTGAAGAGAAAAGGTGAGTACATACAAGCGGAACCTCGATTTACGACCTTAAAGGGGAACATTATCACCAGACCTATGTATGCGTCAATATATACCTTGATTTTGCAAAAAAAAAAAGACCATATATTTTTTTAACCGATTTACGAATTATTTACTCTGGGAGCGATGACGTCACGTAGTGGCGTCACCTAGCTAGTCAATCGGCCATTTTGTCAAACACATTATACACATCGAGTCAAATCAGCTCTGTTATTTTCCGTTTTTTTCGACTGTTTTCCGTTCCTTGGAGACATTATGTCTCGTCGGTGTGTTGTCGGAGGGTGTAACAATACGCTCAGGGACGGATTCAAGTCGATTTACGTAGAATGTAAATCGATTAGCACGGCATGCTAATCGAAACTAACATGCTATTTACCTGCGATGCTAAGGCAGACATGGCACAGAGATGTGTGAATATCCTGCAGATGCATTTCCAACGATAAAGACAACAAAATCACAAAGGTGAGTTTTGTTGGTGTGTTTGACCTATGTGCTAATCAGACATATTTGGTCGCGGCATGACTGCCAGCTAATTGATGCTAACATGCTATTTAGGCTAGCTAGATATATTTGCATCCAGCCTTTCCCTCCACCCACATTTAATGCCAAACAAACATTTACCAATCGACGGATTTAAGTTGATCCAGTGTCACAAGATGCGAAAGTCCCGAACGTTTGGTCTGCACATTTTACCGGCGATGCTAAGGAAGACATGGCCGAATAGCGTCAATAGCTATTCGCTCAATAGCTTAAATTTCTTCTTCAATTTCGTTTTCGCTATCGGCCTCCATACTCCAACCATCCGTTTCAATACATGCGTAATCCGTTGAATCGCTTAAACCGCTGAAATCCGAGTTTGAATCCGACCTAATGTCGCTATATCTTCCGCCTGGATAGCATGTATATCACTGGATGACGTCAAATACAGCGAAAATCAGGCACTTTAAAGCCTTTTTTTGGGATATTGCGTGATCGGTAAAATTTTGCAAACAACTTCAAAAAATAAACTAAGCCACTGGGAACTGATTTTTATTGGTTTTAACCCTTCTGAAATTGTGATAATGTTCCCCTTTAATTGATTTAGGGCGGTATAGCTTGGTTGGTAGAGTGGCCGTGCATGCAACTTGAGGGTTCCAGGTTCGATCCCCGCTTCTGCCATCCTAGTCACTGCCGTTGTGTCCTTGGGCAAGACACACTTTACCCACCTGCTCCCAGTGCCACCCGCACTGATTTAATTGTAACTTAGATATTGGGTTTCACTGTGTAAAAGTGCTTTGAGTCGCTAGAGAAAAGCGCTATATAAATATATTTTACTTCACTTCACTTAATTAGTTCTTGAATAGCGTTCGTGAATAAAAAAGTTTGTACTGTATTTTCCTGACTATGAGCCGCGCCCACGAAATTTTAAAAGAAAGAAATATGTATTCATATATTAGCCGCCTCGGACTATATGCAGTAGATACAAACCATTGTGAAATTAGATATTTACATAGAAAGATTTTGAAAATGTTTATTTCCATGCCTCAATTGTTTCCACACTTGGCCTGGAACACGGCAGTAAACAGTTGATCAAACAAAACAGAAGAGATGTCTTTATTTATTCTTTATTGGATAAATTAAATGTTTTCCTGGTTCAAGATGTTTTTCTTCACGATTTTTCTTCCTTATACTTTGTAAACACTTTCAGTTTGAACGATTTCTTAAAGTGCAACAAGTAAGTATGTAACACTTATGTATAAAGAACCTTTCATAGACAAAAGTAACTAAATTGAAATACTAATGAATTACACTCAATATTAAAGGCCAATATAAATAGATAAGTTGTATGCAGTCACGTGACAGAGAGACACATTCGGGCACTTTTGGGTTTAAGGCGATGGTCTGGAGTCGTATTAAGCTTCTGTTTATTCACCTGAATTCGTGCAGATTTGGGCGTATTTTGAAAGGTTTAGAGGCAAATATGTTATCGACCACGAAAAAAAAACATTTAAAATGGAATGAAATGGATTCATAAACGCTTAAGAAAAATTTATTGTTTAATGATTTAAACCATTTATCATCAACAAGAGGTTACTGCTCACTCAAACCTCACTTCACTTGACACTCACAGTACAGGCACATGATCTCTTTACATCTGAGGGGTCCACATTGACCTGTGAAAGACAAAGTTGGACTTATTCGTGCGTTGCTAAGTAACCTATTTGATTAACATAACAAGTGCCGTTGTGTTTTTTGTCTCATTGTGTAGCTGTATATGTTCCTGTTGTTCAGCAATGTTCACTTGCGATATCAAGACATAATATATGCTGTTGAGCCTAGGAGAGATTTATTCTTCCAGTTAATCAATACTGTTAAAGGCCTAATGAAATGAGATTTTCTTATTCAAACTGGGATAGCAGGTCCATTCTATGTGTCATACTTGATCATATTGCCATATTTTTGCTGAAAGGATTTAGTAGAGAACACCCACGATAACGTTCGCAACTTTTGGTGCTGATAAAAAAGCTTTGCCTGTACCGGAAGTCGCAGACAATGATGTCACGAGGGTGAGGGCTCCTCACGTCCTCACATTGTTTTTAATGGGAGCCACCAGCAGCAAGAGCTATTCGGACCGAGAAAACGACAATTTCCCCATTAATTTGAGCGAGGATGAAAGATTAATGGATGATGATATTGATAGCGAAGAACTAGAAAAATAAAATAAAATAAAAAGCGACGGCTCCGGGCGGCGGCAGTGTTAGCGTTTCAGATGTATTTAGACACATTTACTAGGATAATTCTTGAAGATCCCTTATCTGCTTATTGTTTTAATAGTGTTTTAGTGAGATTGTAAGGACATACCTCAAGGTCGGATAGCTGCGGTGAACAGGCAGTGTCTCAGAGAGAAGCAGAGGAGCCAAGCTCACAGCTGCCTTTTAAACAGCTACTGCAGGAGGACAAATAATCCAATGATGTCTCCGGTAAGATATATATCACAATTATCCCATCCAAAAACATGCTGGTTGACGTAGAGAAACATGTTCGCTTGACCGCTCTGTGTTAAAAACAAAGAAACACCGGCTGTGTCTCGGTGCTAAAGACAGCTGCAATACGCCGCTTTCCACCAATAGCATTGTTCTTTATAGACTCCATTACTAGTTGAATAAATTGCAAAAGATTTAGCAACACAGATGTCCAAATTACTGTGTAATTATGCAATGAAAAGAGACGACTTTTAGCCGTAAGTGGTGCTGGGATAATATTTCCTGACAGTCCGTGACGTCACACGCACGCGTCATCATTCCGCAACGTTTTCAACAGGATACCTTGCGGGAAATATAAAATTGCAATTTAGTGAACTAAACCGCCCATATTGGCATGTGTTGCAATGTTAATATTTCATAATTGATACATAAACCATCAGACTGCGTGGTCGGTAGTAGTGGGTTTCAGTAGGCCTTTAAGGATGTTTTCTTGATGCTCACAAATATAATTAAAGACGCTATAATGTGGTCATGTATGTCAAAGAAAGCACTTCGCTTTTCTACACAACAACAACTAAGATTTTAGTTTCTGTGGACATGGACAACGAAAATACGGTGGATTGGACCAACGATAACACTATTTATTACTAGGACTTTACATGATGTTAATTTATTTGCACAAGCAGGTGTTCGTAGTTATATTCAGACAAAAGAACACAAAGTAATGTGATCGCTTGTCCTTTTCTTATTTTTACTTCCGCTATCAAACACTACTAATTTAGTTGAGAATAAACTTGATTGCTACACAGAAAGTTTCTCAAACATATCAAATGTTCAAACAAACATTTTACAAAGTTATCGCTGCAGACACAAGCAT
Source organism: Nerophis ophidion (assembly GCF_033978795.1). Taxonomy (NCBI): domain Eukaryota; kingdom Metazoa; phylum Chordata; class Actinopteri; order Syngnathiformes; family Syngnathidae; genus Nerophis; species Nerophis ophidion. The sequence continues at coordinate 28,763,410 of NC_084625.1, read as the reverse complement.
GGATTTTATTACACAATATGATGAAAGTGATATTTTTAAGAGCCATTTCCTTCGATGCACTTTTGTTTTTTCCCTGACTTTTTCCCCTATATGAGCCACTTCTTTCAGGACTCTTTGAAAGCTCTTTCTTATCTCTCAATTTGAACGACTGGAACGCCAAAGAATAAAACAGCAATATGGTATTTTCTGCTAAACTCTGCACTCACATTCACTTAATGCTACGCTCAAGTTGCTTGACTATCGCGTGAATTAAGCCGCGAAGAATAAAAACAGATGTAATACAAAAGACCAAATAAAAACACTATATGAAGAGTAGTTAATTAAAAGCCTAAACAAATAAATGAGTCTTAAGTTTGCTTGTTAACAGAGTCAATAGAGCGCAAAAAGGGCGGAAGTTATTTTCAAAGCATGGGAGCAACAGCCTGGAAAGATCAGTCACCGCTAGTCTGAAAACGTTTGTGTCGAACTTTCAGCAGATTCTGATCCACAAACCTCAGAGTCCGATCAGGGTTTTAAGGCTGGAACAGATCACTGAGGTAGGAAAAAACCTGACCATGCAAGGCTCTGAAAGCTAGAACCAGAATTTGAACTTTATCCTATAAGACACTGGCAGCCAATGAAGTTATTATAGAATAGGGGTATTGAGACTGTGTATATCCTATTTGTACATTTCAGAATTCTGTCTGCAGATTGATTGATTGATTGATTGAAACTTTTATTGGTAGATTGCAGAGTTTTGCACTAATTGCAGTTAAAATAGCTCCTTCTTGTTCAGACACGAAAACAGACTGTTAGTCATCTAAACGTGAGGACACAAAACCATGAATGATGAGTTCCAAATAATTCTGTGACACCATGTTCCTAAGTTTAGAGATGTTGAAAGAAGCAGTTCCTAATAATGTTTCATGCAGCTCTAATGTTGTGGTTAATTTAGCAACAATAAACTTCAGTGGGTTTCACAAAAACCTTAGTGCATGTGTCTAAAAGGAGCATCAATATTTGCATTTCGAAATATGGAAAATGTGCTGAAAATGTGTAAAAATATTGGATTTTTCTACATCACAACTTGCAAGTGAATCAGTTTAATAGCAGTTTGTAGATTTAATTGATTAAAAAGAGTACTGGTAATTACTACTAACTTCCTCTCTATTTATAACTATTTTTAGTTTTTTTAAAATACCAAATACTGGTATCATATGTGTATATAATGTATATGCTGATGCATTTCTGTTATAGTTGTACAAAAATACAATGTAAATATCGTCCAATACCGATTAAAAGAAGGCTCATTGTGAAGGTTTTGGTCAAGGTGTTAACCACAGGATGCAGAGACGGGAGACAAGGTAGTATTACAAAAAAGGAAAAAAAATAATTGGTTGGAAAAAAAAAAGGATAACAAAAGGCAATGGGGCAGAAGCGCACACCATGTAACAGACAAAAAACAGGCAGAGGAAACGGCCAGGGCACACTGGGCACAGCAAAAAGTTCAACAAAGAATCCCCTTTACCTCAGGGAGGCTATGAAGCAAACACAAAGAGCTTAGGGATTTCAGGACTAAGGAGTGACAATGTACTAGGACTGGCGAGGTGAAACAGATGCATGAACGTGAGGAGTTCAAGAGACAATAACCGTCAAGGCCAAATTGTCAGTGACGAGCCTAAATACTAGCGGGCTAATTAGTAGCAGGGGTGCCTAAAGGTCCGGCCCTCGCCGAGGACGAATGAACTGAAGACATCACAACAAATGAGAAGGCAGGATCATGATAAAACAGAAAACCCATATCGATATAGATCAAAATGCCAAATATTGGTGCCGCTAATCGGCCGATCCATAGTTTCAAACCACACATCTTTTAACACTGGCTTTCTTTGGACGCAAATTGAGCTATCAAAACTAAAATAATGTGATAGAAAAGCAAAAAAAAAAACATAAATAGGAACACAGCTGTTTGTAAGGATGCACTACAAAAAAAATAGTCTGTATGACAGGAACAAAGATGTTTTTAAGGCTCTCTCTCAAAAACGTTAGTCAAAGAGCGTCAATGTGACAGGATCAATATGCTGTTTTTAAGGACCAACTACAAAAGTGTTGGTCAAAGTTCGTATATATGACTGGAGCACGGATCTTTTTAAGGGTGTCTTCCAAAAACGTACGTCAAAGATCCTCTCAGCGAGAGGAACACTGCTGTTATACGGCAAGAGTGTTTTGCTGTAATCACATATGTTTGCATGTTCTCCCCATGAATGCGTGGGTTCCCTCCGGGTATTCCGGCTTCCTCCCACGTCCAAAGACATGCACCTGGGGATAGGTTGATTGGCAACACTAAATTGGCCCTAGTGTGTGAATGTGAGTGTGAATGTTGACTGTCTATCTGTGTTGGCCCTGCGATGAGGTGGCGACTTGTCCAGGGTGTACCCTGCCTTCCGCCCGATTGTAGCTGAGATAGGCGCCAGCGCCCCCCGCGACCCCGAAAGGGAATAAGCAGTAGAAAATGGATGGATGGACGTATTGCAAAATGCTATTCAAAGATCTTTCATACAACATGAAACACTCTTTTGGTTTTTAATCACCTACAACAAACACTTGAGTTAAATAATCCAAATATGACAGGAAATCTGAGGTTGTTATGGCCCCGTTTCACAAATGTGCACTGCTATGCACACAATGGATGGATGAACGTTACACAGAGACAAGGTTCGCACAACAAAGTATATTTATTTTATTTTGGCTCGTAAATCGAAGTTAGTACAATGAGGAGTTTGTAAATAAAAGTTCAAATGAAATAGAAATAAACCTAAAAACTTGAGTTTTACTAATGTTTGTTGTTAGTTAGCAATCAATTAAAAAACAAGAAGTCTGTTTTTTTTTTTCCTAGGGGGCGCTAGCATGCAATTTTGATGTTTGGGGTTTGGTTGCTTAATATGTTGGGGAGGGACACCGTACCGACGTGTGTGTTAACTTTGGTGAGTTTTGAAGCATGTTAAGGGGGTCAAATTGCTGCGCGTAGGTGCGGAATAAACAATAATAATAAAACGCTACAGAAACAATAGGGTCCTTGCCATGGCAAAGGACTCCATGCCATACAGGGCGGACCCTAATTATGGATTTTGATGAAACTTAAGGACATGTAAAAAGTGAGCAAGTGCTTATTTAGTTAATTATTGAATTAGCACATAAAATGGTACTTGTTTATTTCTTAATCCCCCTTGGGACTTAAAAAGAACACTTTGACATGTCATACTGACCCAAATTGACACTGACAAAATTGTGTAAAAATACCAGATTTTGCGACCTCTCCCGAAGCAAAATAGATTTTCTTCCTGTCACTCACATAGCAGTGACCTGGAGAGGTTTAGAGACCCGCTGAGGAGAAAGTGTGGGTTGCAGCCATGGGACTTAGAGGCACTCCTGGGTTTCAGGTGATGGTCTGAAACCATCACTGATTCACCTAAATCAGTGCTGATTTAGGCGCATTTTAGAGACAAATATAAAATAAATGTTACGGCGCACAAGCATTCTGGTTCCCCCTCCTCGGCGAGAGCACCTAGAGGCTCCGGGGTGAGCACCGCAGGACACGCCCCCGTGGCTATGCAGTCGGAGGCAATCTGCAATCTACACACCTGGACCTGACAAGAGGTAGCAGCATAAAAGATCACTCCGCTGACTACTCCACGCCGGAACGTAGCCCTGGTTCAGTAAGCTTCACATCTCTGGTTCCTCTCCTGTGTCTTTCTCTCTCGTTGGCTTTGTCTCCCTCGTGCCTAGTCCTTATCTGTCCTTGTCGTCTCTTGTTCCCACAGTACCTCCATGTCTCAGCAGTGAGCCATGCGCCTCACTTGCTGATCTCCCCCTGGACTCTGACTGCCTTCCTCAATCCTCGACCCCCGCGCTCGAACCTGGACTTCTGGATGCCTCTCTCCTGCCCTATGGACCTCGCTCGGGTCACAGACCTCTTTTGCTTCGCCCCTGTGGACTTGTTTGCTGCCACAACCAACACGCACTTACAACAACCCGTTGAGCTAGACCTCCTGCTGTCGTGCTGTCTCCTCCCCCCTTGTCGTACGTAACAGTACGTGCCGGACAAGAGGTAACCAGACGGTACACCAAGGTCCAAGTCCGACCCCCCCCCTTTCCCGAGCTTCCTCGGCTACTGACTTGTCGGCCATGCAGTCTGTCCTCCGACAACACCAGACTTGTTTCTCCAACCTGGACGTCGCTTTCACCAGCCTTTTGGCTTGATTGGACACCCTCAGGCACCCCCTACGCCTGTCCTTGGCACCACGGTGACTCTTGTTACCGGAGGACAGTCTCAACTCCGGGATTTTGAACTTTGCCGTGGTTTCCTTGTACAGTGTGAGTTTATTTTTCAACACCAAACTTCTTGTTATGCAACCGATAGGGCTAAGATAGCATTTGTGTTTTCCCTACTCACGGGACCTGCATTAAGGTGGGCCATGGCAGCCCTTAGCAAGACTTTGGGGTTGAGCTCCGATTATGCCGCCTTCCGAATGGAGTTCCAGGCTGTCTTCAATCACCCTCCCGACAGAGGGGACGCCACTTCCAGACTTCACACCCTCTGACAGGGCTCCCGCTCTGTGGCCACTTACACACTGGAGTTCCGCACACTGGCAGCAGAGACCGAATGGGGTGACAAGGCACTCCAGAGCGCCTACTGGAGAGGCCTGAGTGAGACCATCAAGGACGGCTTGCTGCAGGATAGACCGACCTCCTGCCGCCAGCTCATCGAGCTAGCCCTGCTCTTCGAGCAAAGACTTGTGGAACATGAAGCAGAGAGAGAGCTTACTTCCGCTAACTCTGCGTCGGCAACCCTCCCCTGACCTACCGGCTGACACCCCACGAGACAGACATACACCACAACTTTGTTTCCTGCCACCACCACGGAACCTTTGCAAATAGGCAGATCTTGATTATCTTTCGAGAATCTGGAGAGAAGATTTCAACAACGCATCTGCCTCTACTGCCCCCTCGCGGACCACATCATCAGCAACTACCCCTCATGGCCAAAAGATCTGGCTCACCAGTCAAAGGGATCCTGGTGAGCCATACTACCATCCCCGCGATACAGAAGAAGAGAAACTCTGGAATCCTTTTTCCCGCAATCTTGACATGGAACGCTAGGACATTGTCTGTGGGGGCCTACATGGACTCTGGGGCCGATGAGAGTTTAATAAACCTGGACTATGCCTGGCAAGCGGGAAATCCCTTAGTACCCTTCAACGATTTCATCTCCGCCCAAGCCCAAGACGGACATCCTTTGGGTCCCATCAAGCACCGCACAATTCCCCTATCATTGACTCTCTCCGGCAACCACACTGAAACCATCAGCCTCTGGGTACTGGACGCCCCAGTAGCCCCTCTCTTCCTCGGCCGGTCTTGGCTGTGTCAACTTGACCCCCACATTTCCGTGGCAACTAGCAAGATCCTGGCATGGAGCACCCCCTGCTACGCACACTGCCTCAAATTGGCACTGGCTTCTCCCTGCAGACACAAACCAGACTCACCTCCTTCAGATCTCTCCCTAGTCCCTGAGACTTACCATGACCTGGCAGCTGTGTTTAGCAAGGAACAAGCTTTGTCCCTACCGTCCCACAGACCCTACGACTCTGCGGTCGACCTGCCCCTCAACACTGTCCTTCCACCCAGCCACTTGTATGATCTGTCCCTCCCTGAGAAGCAAGCCATGAGGGACGACATCTCCGAGTCTCTCGCCTACGGCATCATCACCCCATCCAAGTCTCCGGTGGCAGCATCACCATAAAGTACAAATACCCACTACCCCTCCTGAGTTCCTCCTTCGAGCCTCTTGCCCCTTCCACCATCTTCACCAATATGGACTTACGCAACGTGTACCATCTGGTACGCATCAGGGAGGGTGACGAGTGGAAAACGGCGTTTAATACCCACCTGGCCACTTAGAGTACCGGGTCATGCCGTTCGGACTGACCAACGTACCTGCCGTTTTCCAAGCCCTCTTAAAGGACATACTCAGGACATGATCGACTATTTCGTTGTTTACCGTGACGATATCCTTATCTTTTCTAAGTCCCTGCAGTAGCATCACCGACACTTCCGCCTTGTCCTTCAACAACTACTGGAACACCGCCTCTTCGTGAAAGCCGAAAAATGTGACTTTCACACACAGTCAGTTAACTTCCCGGGTTTTGTTATTGAGAAGGGTCATATCAAGGCTGACCCCAAGAAGGTGGTGGCGGTGGTGCAGTGGCCCCAGGCCTCAACCCGGACGGCGCTACTGCGCTTCCTGGAATTCGCTGGATTCCCCTCTACCAACATTCCTTTTCAGTGGACCCGAGAAGCCGGGATGGCATTCCAGAACCTCAAGAGGAGATTTGTCTCTGCACCTATCCTAGTTCACCCAGATCCTGATTGCCCATTCATTTTGGAGGTGGACGCCTCCGACTCTGGAATTGGGATGGTCCTTTCCCAGCGCTCCAAGCTGGACAACAGCGTCCACCCATGTGCTTATTTCTCCAGAAGCTTATCCCCCCCGCTGAACAGAGCTATGATGCCGATAACAGGGAATTACTGTCAGTCCACAACGCTTTGGCGAAGTGAAGACATTAGCTCAAGGGGACCAAGCACCAGTTTTAGGTCTTTACGGACCACCGCAACCTCCTGCATGTCCGGTTAGCCAGAAGGCTCAACGACCGACAGGCCCGAGGGTCCCAATTCTTTTGTCGTTTGACTACCTCCTCTCTTTCAGGCCGTGCTCCCGCAATACCAAGGCTGATGCCCTGTCCCGACAGTTCTCAGAGGAGCCCGCCTGCACCGCCCCTGAGGAACCCATCCTCCTTCCTGCCAGAATAATCGGCATGGTCTCCTGGGAAGTGGAGAACCAGGTTTGGGCCACCCTGCAGGCCAATCCCGTACCAGGGGGGACCCCCAACAAGCTTTTTGTGCCCTGAGAGCTATGCCCCAGAGTCCTGGACTGGGGGCATTCCAGCGTCTTCTCCTGCCATCCGGGATTCCAGCACAGTTTCTCATTCATCCGCCAGTGGTTCTGGTGGCCATTGATGGCCATCGATACCCGTGAGTTTATCGCCGCATGCTATAACTGTGCTCGCAACAAGTCTTACGTAACAAGCAATCATGAAAAAAATATTAAAAAGGGCTAGAGTGGATTTTTACACTCTTGAGGAAAAATATTGTTTAAAATATTTAAACATTTATCACCAAGAGGTTACTGCTGCCTCACTTCACTTAACACACGGTATTTAAAAGAAGAAAAGATTGAAAGCACAACTTGTCTTAAAATCTGAGTGGTCCACAAATTAGGCATTCATCCATGAAAGACAATGTTGGATTTATTCATGCATCGCTAAGTAACGTATTTGATTGACATAATGAGTGCCGTGCTGCTGTGATTGTGACGCTAATGAGAAAAAAAGATATGTTTGTTTGAAGTTGTTTTCCTGCTACAAATTAGTCTCATCTACAATTCACGTCTGCAGTTTTTTTTATGGTGTGAAGTTCATATCTTCTCTCATTATTTAGCTACATATGTCCCTGTTGTTCAGCAATGTTTGCTTGCAATGTCAAGACTTAGTATATACTTTTGAGCCATCTAGTTCATTATTCCTATTAATTATATTTTCTTGCTGCTAACAAATATTACCAAAGACGCTGTAATATGGTCATATATGTGGAATAAAGCACTTGTCTTTCCTGCACAACAACTTAAGCTTGTAGTTTTTGTTATGAAAATCGACAACAAAAATATGGTGGATTGGACCAACAATAACACTATTTATTTCTAGGACTTACATGACGTTAGTTTATTTGCACAAGCAGGTCTTCCTAGATATATTTAGGCATAGCAACCACAAAAGAACACAAACTAACATGATCTCTTGTCCTTTCCTTACATTTAGTTCTGCCCTCTAACACTACTAATATAGTAGAGAATAAACTCTATTGCATCACAGAAAGTTTCTTAAACAAATCAAATGTTCAAACAAACATTTTACAAAGTGATCACTGCAGACACGAGCATGGTCGTATTGTATTCCACAAGATGATAACATTGATATATTAAAGAGCCATTTCCTTCTAAGCACTTTTGTTTTTTCCCTGACTTTATTACCTATATGAACCACTTATTTCAGGACTCTTTGAAAGCTCCTTCTTAGCTCTCTATTTGAACGACTGGAACACCAAAGAACAAAACAGCAATACGACATTTTCTGATCAAATTCTACACTCACTCTCACTTGTTTTAATGCCACACTCAAGCTCAAGGCACAAAGAAGAAAAACAGATGTGACGTCATATGCAACACAGCTCTAATGATTCTGATTTGAAGATAAGTGATTGCTCAAAGTAATGTAAACTATCAAGTAGCTCAGAAATGTGATATGAGTTTTTTCTTGCCGAGTTAAAGTTAAAGTACCACTGATAGTCACACGGCTTCACGGTGGAAGAGGGGTTAGTGCGTCTGCCTCACAATACGAAGTTCCTGCAGTCCTGGGTTCAAATCCAGGCTCGGGATCTTTCTGTGTGGAGTTTGCATGTTCTCCCCGTGAATGCGTGGGTTCCCTCCGGGTACTCCGCCTTCCTCCCACTTCCAAAGATATGCACCTGGGGATAGGTTGATTGGCAACACTAAATGGTCCCTAGTGTGTGAATGTGAGTGTGAATGTTGTCTGTCTATCTGTGTTGGCCCTGCGATGAGGTAGCGACTTGTCCAGGGTGTACCCCGCCGTCCGCCCGATTGTAGTTGAGATAGGCGCCAGCGCCCCCCGCGACCCCAAAAGGGAATAAGCGGTAGAAAATGGATGTATGGATGAAATGCCTGAATTCGCGGCAGCTTTTTCAAAAAAGTTGCAATGTTTTGAAGCTTATTTTTTTTAAAAGGATTGAATCAACTTCTGATTTGATGTATTCGCTGTCTATGTTTTCATTGATCCATGTAACTTTGACTTCAAAAACAGACAGGATCGCAACCCAAATTTGAAAACAAATACCGTATTGAGGTTTTACTCGTTTTATACCCCACAAACCTTAGACGCTTCCTGCCTTGTCCACACAATACAGAAATACTGGATTTAATTAGACGGTTGACGGAGACCATTTTTATTAGTAAAAATGATATATGCGGAGAAGTTGCAGACATTAGTTAGTAATCCCGTTGTAGCGGTACAGTGGGAGAAGGAGACAGCACGGAGGCAGGGACGCTGTTAGCTTGCAGTGTGTTTATTTAAATATATATATATGTATACATATGTATATATATATATATATATATATATATATATATATATATATATATATATATATATATATATATATATATCCCCTGTTTCCATATGAGTTGGGAAATTGTGTTAGATGTAAATATAAACGGAATACAATGATTTGTAAATCCTTTTCAACCCATATTCAATTGAATCCACTACAAATACAAAATATTTGATGTTCAAACTCAAACTTTTTTTTTTTTTAGCAAATAATAATTAACTTAGAATTTCATGGCCGCAACACGTGCCAAAGTAGTTGGGTAAGGGCATGTTCACCACTGTGTTACATCACCTTTTATTTTAACACTCAATAAACGTTTGGGAACTGAGGACACTAATTGTTAAAGCTTTGAAAGTGGAATTGTTTTCCATTCTTGTTTTAGGTAGAGCTTTAGTCGTTCAACAGTCCGGGTCTCCGCTGTCGTATTTTACGCTTTATAATGCGCCACACATTTTCGATGGGAGACAGGTCTGGACTGCAACCGGGCCAGGAAAGTACCCGCTCTCTTTTTTTACGAAGCCACGCTGTTGTAACACGTGCTGAATGTGGCTTGGCATTGTTTTACTGTAATAAGCAGGAGTGTCCATGAAAAAGATGGCGCTTAGATGGCAGCATATGTTGTTTCAAAACCTGTATGTACCTTTCAGCATTAATGGTGCCTTCACAGATGTGTAAGTTACCCATGCTTTGGGCACTAATGCACCCACATACCATCACAGATTCTGGCTTTTGAACTTTGCGTCGATACCAGTCTGGATGGTTCGCTTCCCCTTTGGTCTGGATGACACAATGTCGAATATTTTCAAAAACAATTTGAAATATTGACTCGTCAGACCACAGAACACTTTTCCACTTGTCATCAGTCCATCTTAGATGATCTCAGGCCCAGAGAAGCCGGCAGCGTTTCTGGATGTTGTTGATAAATGGCTTTTGCTTTGCATAGTAGAGCTTTAACTTGCTCTTACAGATGTAGCGACAAACTGTATTTAATGACAGTGGTTTTCTGAAGTGTTCCTGAGCCCATGTGGCGATATCCTTTAGAGATTGATGTCAGTTTTTGATATAGTGCCGTCTGAGGGATCGAAGGTCACGGTCATTCAACGCTGGTTTCCAGCCATGCCGCTTACATGGAGTGATTTCTCCAGATTGTCTGAACATTTGGAAAATTTGATGGACCGTAGATGTTGAAATCCCTAAATTTCTTGCAATTGCACTTTGAGAAACGTTGTTCTTAAACTGTTTAACTATTTGCTCATTCAGTTGTGGACAAAGGGGTGTACTTCGCCCCATCCTTAATCATTTTTTGGGAAGCTGTTTTTATACCCAATCATGGCACCCACCTGTACCCAATTAGCCTTTACACCTGTGGGATATTCCAAATAAGTGTTTGATGAGCATTCCTCAACTTTATCAGTATTTATTGCCACCTTTCCCTACTTCTTTGACACATCTTGCTGGCATCAAATTCGAAAGTTAATGATTGTTTGCAAAAATAAAAATCTTGATCAGTTTGAACATCAAATATCTTGTCTTTGTCGCATATTCAACGGAATATTGGTTGAAAATTATTTGCAAATCATTGTTTATATTTACATTCAACAAAATTTCCCAACTCATATGGAAACATGGTTTGTGTATATATATATATATATGAAGTATGTGGTGTTGAAGCTGTGGGTTGAGCTCGGTGCGGAAGTTCTGAAAGGGCAAAGCAGGTTCGGAGGTCCAGGGACAGGCGTGAGGTTGAAATCCAGGAAGGCAGCAGAGAGTCCAGAGGGGATCCAGGGAGACAAGACTCACAGCTTGAAACCAGGGGACGACGGAGGGGTGCTGGATGACGACATAGGACAAGACATGATGAGCACAATGGAGGGGAAACACAAAGAGCGAGGACACACCTGAGCGAGGAGGCGAGAGACATGTAAGGCTTACTGTACAGGGACAAGTAGCTACGTTCTGGTACTTAAACGCAGGACACGCTGTCTTATGAAGGCAAGAGACTCATCAGCATCAGGTGTGTTGATTGCAGAGTGACTGCATTAGGCGTGGCGGCAGCAGATTAACGCCTGTGGGCGTGTCCCGAGCGCACAGCAGAGTGAGGGGCGGCAGGTGTTTGAACCGTATCACGCGCGGGTTGATTGACTTTGCATTAACTGACGCAATTGCCACGTCGTGAAAACTCGGAGGGTTTCTGTCCCTTTTCCTGATATGACTTTCTTCATACCTTTGATTGGTTGAAATGACTTTAATTAATGTGAATTAATGACATTAATGTGGATAAAAACACCAGTGTGTGTGTGCTGAAATGTAGCTTTGTCCATTTGATGAAGTGATTCAGGTGGACTGTTTTGACATACTTGTACCTGACAGTCTTTCTGTCACATGTACATCATGACGGCACACACACACACACACACACACACACACACACACACACACACACAAACACACTCACACACACACACACACATATACACACGCACACACTTCTGCCATATGCACAGACAGGGCGTGACATATTTGTCTTTTAAGAGATAAAAGCGGTCTAGTCAGCTTCTGTCAAGCCCCGCCCCTGCCCCCCTGTCGTGTGCGTAACTAAGCCTTGGCTGTGTGTTGTGTTGCAGCAACACACAAAGCACTGCTAAATGTGCGGTGTATATTTCTGTGCTGATAACAAAAAAAGATACACACCGGGTTTTTAGTTAAAAAAAAAAAGAATAATTTTAAATAACAAAGAGCTTGTTAGTTGCATAAGAACAAATTGAAAAGCTGCGTGTGTTCTTTTAAATGACATTGTGAACCTTAGCATTGTGTTATCACAGAGCATGTTTGAATGTGTGTGTCTCTGTGTGCTTTACAAAAGCCTTTTGATGATAATGGCGTCTGTCTGCCTGACTGTGTACTGCCTGCTTGAACCGGTTGTCTGCATCTGCCTTTGCTTTGTCAGGCACCTTCAGGAGGCTAATGACACGTTGAAGGCGGAGGTGAAGCAACTGAAAGAGGTGGCGGAGGGGCGGGAGAGGGAGATGGGACGCATCAAGGTGAGACAACAGAGCGGCAGAGATGACAGAATTGTTTTCATTTCTTTTGTTTCTCTATCATTTTGCATTCATTTGCAGGAAGAACTGAAGGACCTGTGTGCACTGCAAGATGGTACAACGTGAGTAATCATGTCTAACCAATTTACACCAATCAAATACAGTAGTGCCTAACAGCAGTGGTCTCCAAAGTGTGGCTTGGGGGTCATTTGCGGCCCTCAGCTATTTTTTGTAACGGCCCGGTTTTAAAAGTACTATTACAAGAAAAAACATCGAAATTGGAATTAAAGAGTAAACAGGTGTAATGTGACAAGAAAATGTTGCAAATGTATACTAAAAACACAAAGCTGCCATGCATGCACTTTTTTTTACGGGTGTGGCCGTGCCCCGGGCGACCTCATCAACGGGCGCGTCCACCTCCACGCCGGCCACGGCTGTGGCCCGACCCAGGGCGTCCTTCTCGCAAGACGCGCCCGCATAAGGGCAAGGAAAAACTCACCCCAGTGGGACATCGACCATGGTGACTATGAGAAACCTTGGAGAGGACCGCCCCCCAGGGGACCGAACGCAATGGATGTCGAGCGGATCTAACATGATATTGTGAAAGTCCAACCCATAGTGGATCTAACGTAACCGTGAGGATCAAATCCAAAGTGGATCCAATATAGTAGCAAAAGTCCCATTCAAAGTGGAGCCAGCAGGAAACCGCGGAGGCGGATCAACAGCACAGAGATGTCCCCAACTGATACACAGGAGAGCGTTCCATCTTGGGTCCCGACTCTGGACGAGCAGTCCATCCTGGGTCCCGATTTTGGACAGCCATGGCCACCGGACTGGACCCCCTCCACAAGGGAGGGGGGACATAGGAGACAAAGAAAAGAAACGGCAGATCAACTGGTCTAAAAAGGGGGTCTATTTAAAGGCTAGAGTATATAAATAAGTTTTAAGATGAGACGTAAATGCTTCTACTGAGGTGGCATCTCTAACTGTTACCGGGAGGGCATTCCAGACTACTGGAGCACAAACAGAAAACGCTCTATAGCCCGCAGACTTTTTTTGGGCTCTGGGAATCACTAATAAGCCGGAGTCCTTTGAACGCAGATTTCTTGCCGGGACATATGGTACAATACAATCGGCAAAATAGGCTGGAGCTAGACCGTGTAGTATTTTATCACAAAAAAGCCCAGGTGGTTAGCTTAGCTTGATCCACTTTTCAGGCTTACAACGAATGATCATAAAAAGTAATCACAATCTAAGACAGCATGGATGGCAGACAAATGTTGCTGTTTGGCATCTTCAGGCACAGGCCATGGCAGCAAGGAGTCGTACTGGATCGACGTGCTGCCGAAGTAAGAAAAACTTCCTTTTGACCATAACTCCCACCCCCTTTGCCAATCATAGCCAATCACATTGCACATAGCTCACATTGCCCTTAACTGACCAATAAGATAAAAACAACAAGAAGATGCCTTTACTCTCTGCACTACATAATAGTATCTAGTGAGACCGCTACAAATTACTAGGCAGATTTGAAAATTAAAATGACATGTTTAACACTTTAATATTGTAAGACTAGCACTGTGATAGCTGTGAGCTGATCATTTTCACCTCACTGTGAAATAAAACCCAACCATCTATTTGCTACCACATGTCCCTCCAGGTTTGTGGGGTGCTGGAGCCTATCTCATCTTGACAAGTTGCCACCTCATGGCAGGGCCAACACAGATAGAAAGACAACATTTACACTCACATTGGCACAGTAAGGCCAATTTAGGCCCCGTTTACACTAAGCTGGATAAGGTTATCCAGGGTAAATCCCACCTAACCTTATCCGTGTCCACACACACACACACACACACACACACACACACACACACACACACAGTGGTTGTTTAAGACTCCAGCCCTCTGTCCGTTGGCGCAATGTGACCTAGTACGCATGCGCGGAAAATGTGCACGTCATAGTCACCTCCAGTGTTGCTTTGTTTGCAAGTTCTAACAATTTAACTTATCTAAATAATATCCAGTGTTGTAGTATTTCAATTTACTGGAATCCAGTGTGCTGTGGGGCCCTATTGTAGTGAATCACACCTGAGACATCATACATTAATCAAATCTTTATTAGACATGTAAACAATCTGAGAAAGAACATTTTACATCAATCAAACTAAGGATCCAGATATCTGGTCAGGACACTCCTCACTCTTTTGCCTTCACCTTCATTGTCCATTCCTTTTTGATGACTTTATATACTCTGGACATAGACGTTGAGTCCACGACAAACATGGCTGACATTAACTGATACAGTCTGCTTTGCCAGTCCAAAAGCATTAGTCGTTTTCCGTAGTTAGTTTTCCCTCGACAGCCAGGTAATGTCATGATCCGTGGTCCGGATTATGTTTTTGTTATGTTCTGTTTTAGACTCCCTTGGTTCCTGTTTTTGTGCACCCTTGTTAGTTACCATGGTTACTTTTTATTTCCACCTGTCTCTGATTAGTGTTTGTCGGCTCACCTGGGGCGGTATAGCTCGGTTGGTAGAGCGGCCATGCCAGCAACTTGAAGGTTGCAGGTTCGATCCCCGCTTCCGCTATCATAGTCACTGCCGTTGTGTCTTTGGCAAGACACTTTACCCACCTGCCCCCACTTTACCCACTGGTTTAAATGTAACTTAGATATTGGGTTTCACTATGTTAAGCGCTTTGAGTCACTAGAGTGTGAATTGTGAAGTGAATTATATTTATATAGTGCTTTTCTCTAGTGACTCAAAGCGCTCTACATAGTGAAACCCAATATCTAATTTTTACATTTAAACCAGTGTGGGTGGCACTGGGAGCAGGTGGGTAAAGTGTCTTGCCCAAGGACACAACGGCAGTGACTAGGATGACAGAAGCGGGGATCGAACCTGCAACCCTCAAGTTGCTGGCACGGCCGCTCTGCCAACCGAGCAATGTCTAGGGAAAAAGTGCTATATAAATATAATTCACTTCACTTCACCTGCTTCCCGAGCACTAATCAGAAGCATTATTTAAGCTTGCCTTTGCCAGTCAGTCGGCCTGCCGTCATTGTTTGCTACATGCAACCTGTCTTCGTAAGTTTTGATTGTCTTCTAGCCAATGTTAAGTGGTAGCCTTGTCCATTTGAGTATTACTATGCTAAGTGACAGCGATAGCTCCAAGTGTGATCAGCACGTTATGCTTTCAGCTTGTTTTCCGTTTTTTGTACTCTTTTGATTTTTTGAGAAATAAACAATTTTCTTAACTGCCATACTTGCCAACCTTGAGACCTCCGATTTTGGGCGTCCGAGTTTGGGGGTGGGGCGTGGTTAAGAGGGGAGGAGTATATTTACAGCTAGAAATCACCAAGTCAAGTATTTCATATATATATATATATATATATATATATATATATATATATATCCATCCATCCATCCATTTTCTACCTCCTATTCCCTTTCGGGGTTGCGGGGGTCGCTGGCGCCTATCTCAGCTACAATCGGGCGGAATGTATATTTTATATATATATATATATATATATATATATATATATATATATATATATATATATCCATCCATCCATCCATTTTCTACCTCCTATTCCCTTTCGGGGTTGCGGGGGTCGCTGGCGCCTATCTCAGCTACAATCGGGCGGAATGTATATTTTATATATATATATATATATATAACATAAATACTTGAATTTCAGTGTTCATTTATATACACATTTACACACACATAACGCTCATCTACTCATTGTTGAGTTTAGGGTTCAATTGTCCATCCTTGTTCTATTCCAGTGGTTCTTAACCTGGGTTCGATCGAACCCTAGGGGTTCGGTGAGTCCTCCTCAGGGGTTCGGCGGAGCCTCTGCCACAGAGGTCAAGACACACCCGACTCATCGTATAAATGAAAACTTTTCCCTATCGGTGTATTATGGATACCCCAAACAATGTTCCCTCTAATTTTCCATATGCGTTAGCAAACTCAAAAACTCATTAAGCATTCAGTGGAGCACATGTGAGCAACATCCGATGTGCACATACACTGTGGCAACAGCAGCAGCACAACTATCCCAAACCTGACTAAATGACAAGTTCAATGTTTTATTATTATAATCAAAAGAAATTAGTCATTTCCATGAGATTATTTTTTAATACAAGTGTTTCGGCCCACTTGCAATGACAATAACATACAAATATTGTTTTTCATGAGCTGTGTAATAGTATTGTATGGAAAACGAAGAAAACCAAACAGACTTTGCTGTAAAAATGACTTGAGAGTGGCACTTGCCAAGGTGAAACCACACATATCTAAACAGGTCCCTCAAAAGGCAACAGCAGAAGCCACACTGATTTGTAAGTGTGTAGTTTTTTCGTGAGCTCATGCACTGTGTTGGTTTTGTTCTTTAAACAAGGTGATGTTCATGCACGCTTCATTTTGTGCACCAGTAAAAAAAAAAAAACATAAAATTTTGTCTTGAATTTGAAAAACAAAATAACATTTTATCTTTCACTAAAAAAGGGTTTGGTGAATGCGCATATGAAACCGGTGGGGTTCGGTACCTCCAACAAGGTTAAGAACCACTGTTCTACTCTCTGTCACTATTTTTCTAACCATGCTGTACACACTCTTTGACCATGCAAAACTGTGTGGCACGCACAAAAGTGCTAGCCTGGAATCGTCCATCTCCCCCTAGCATGGCCCAAAACCGGTCAATCTTTGTTTCCTGAGGAAGGTCTTCACTGCCAAGCAATTAGTAGTCCATTACATCTTCCCAGAGGCTATCCAGGTCCAATCGCAGCTGCGGCTTGGAACTTACAATCGTATTTCTTCATCTTACTCGTCGTCGGCGTCGCCACGGCTGTATCTTCCACGTTCTTTTGCTTCGTCTCCTTGTTGTGTGCGCTGTTGTGCACTGCACTCACTAAACGCCAAAGATGTTATTGTCACATATGCATGTACAGTAGATGGCAGTATTGTCCTGTTTAAAAGTGTCACAACATTACTGTTTACGGCAGACAAACTGCTTTACGGTAGACAAAAACGTGACTGCTGTTGTTGTGTGTTGTTACCGCGCTGGGAGGACGTTAATGAAACCGCTTAACAATAAACCCACATAAGAAACCAAGAACTCGCTCTCGATCATTCTACAGTAATAACGTCATTTAGCAGGCACGCTGTTTATATTGTGGGAAAGCGGACCTGAAAACAGGCTGTCCTCACTCAGGTCCGCATGGAGCTGGAGGGGGCGTGGCCTCCAGCTCCGCCTGAGTTTCGGGAGATTTTCGGGAGATTTTCGGGAGAGGCGCTGAATTTCGGGAGTCTCCCAAAAATCTGGGAGGGTTGGCAGGTATGCTATCTGCACGCCTTGTCCGGAGTGGGCCGTCTGTATTTTGGGAGAACGAACCTCGCAGCAAGCTGAGAAAACCCCGAGGTGACTGGTAATACAAAGCACACGTTACCTTTTTTATCACATCCACCTTTTTTATCACAGGAAAAACATGCAAACTCCACACAGAACAACCCCGAGCCCGTTAATCAAACCCAGGACTTCTCGCTGAGAAACACAAGAGCTTACCACTATGTGACAATATAAAATCTCACAGTACGATATGATCCCTGGTATTCAGGTCAAGGTACAATATATTGTACAGACCCCGTTTCCATATGAGTTGGGAAATTGTGTTAGATGTAAATATAAACGGAATACAATGATTTGCAAATCCTTTTCAACCCATATTCAATTTAATGCACTACGAAGACAAGATATTTGATGTTCAAACTCATAAACTTTTTTTTTTTTTGCCAATAATAAATAACTTAGAATTTCATGGCCACTACACATGCCAAAGTAGTTGGGAAAGGGCATGTTCACCACTGTGTTACATTACCATTTCTTTTAAAAACACTTAATAAACGTTTGGGAACTGAGGAATCTAATTGTTGAAGCTTTGAAAGTGGAATTCTTTCCCATTCTTGTTTTATGTAGAGCTTCAGTCGTTCAACAGTCCGGGGTCTCCGCTGTCGTATTTTACGCCTCATAATGCGCCACACATTTTCGATGGGAGACAGGTCTGGACTGCAGGCGGGCCAGGAAAGTACCCACACTCTTTTTTTACGAAGCCACGCTGTTGTAACACTTGTCTTGCTGAAATAAGCAGGGGCTTCCATGATAACATTGCTTGGATGACAACATATGTTGCTCCAAAACCTGTATGGACCTTTCAGCATTAATGGTGCCTTCACAGATGTGTAAGTTACCCATGCCTTGGGCACTAATACACCCCTATACCATCACAGATGCTGGCTTTTGAACTTTGCGCCTATAACAATCTGAATGGTTATTTTCCTCTTTGTTCTGGAGGACACCACATCCTCTGTTTCCAAATATAATTTGAAATGTGGACTCGTCAGACCACAGAACACCTTTCCACTTTGCAGCAGTCCAGCTTAGATGAGCTCGTTCCCAGCCAAGCCGGCGGCGTTTCAGGATATTGTTGATAAATGGTTTTCGCTTTGCATAGTAGAGTTTTATTTTGCACTTACAGATGTAGCGACCAAATGTAGTTACTGACAGTAGTTTTATGAAGTGTTCCTGAGCCCATGTGGTGATATCCTTTACACACTGATGCCGTTTTTTGATGCAGTACCGCCTGAGGGATCAAAAGTCCGTGCATTGATTTCTCCAGATTCTCTCAACTTTTTGATGATTTTACGTACCGTAGATGGTAAAATCCCTAAATTCCTTGCAATAGCTCGTTGAGAAATGTGGTTATAAGGGCCATCAGGGCGCAGGTACAGAACCATCAAATTCCGGAGGGCCCGCCTCAATAAAAGCCTTATCCCTGCAGCTATAGCCGCCCTTAACAGCAGGCCCGGCCGACCCGTCTGATAA
Organism: Nerophis ophidion; assembly: GCF_033978795.1. Classification (NCBI taxonomy): domain Eukaryota; kingdom Metazoa; phylum Chordata; class Actinopteri; order Syngnathiformes; family Syngnathidae; genus Nerophis; species Nerophis ophidion. The sequence goes on along the minus strand of NC_084625.1, from coordinate 28,744,205 downwards.
AGCCTGTAAATGTGTTCGTCATGTATGATGTCTTTTTGTTATTTTTGTTTTGTGATGTGTAATGTCTATATGTTTAAATATACGGCAGTGAAAATGAATTTTCCCAACGGGGACCAATAAACCTAAATCTAAAATCTAAATCTAAATAAAACTGTTCGACAATTTGCTTACAAAGTAGTGACCCTCTCACCCCATCCTTGTTCATGAATTACTTAGCTTTTCATGAAAGCTGCTTTTATACTCAATCATGGCACACAACTGTTCCCAATTAGCCTGCACACCTGTGGGATGTTCCAAATAAGTGTTTGATGAGCATTCCTCAACTTTATCGGTATTTATTGCCACCTTTCCCAACTTTTTTGTCACGTGTTGCTGGCATCAAATTCTAAAGTTAATGATTATTTGCAAAAAAAAAAAAAAAATGTTTATCAGTTTGAACATCAAATATGTTGTCTCTGTAGCATATTCAACTGAATATGGGTTGAAAATGATTAGCAAATCATTGTATTCCGTTTGTATGTACATCTAACATAATTTCCCAACTCATATGGAAACGGGGTTTGTAGTAAATGTCCAATAAATAGACTTTAAAAAGGGTATATTGTGTAAAATGAAGTGGAAGGAATGTTTAGGATAAACACTCTTACCCTAATTGAACACAAACATAATGCCGAAATGTTTTAATTATATCTATTGCTACAAACAAGTATTGTTAAGTGCAAAGAATTGTGCGGGAACATTTACTGTCCCTCAATTTTTTTTTTTGGGAGGAGGACATGTTTTTATTAGGGTAGAAAATGCAGTTTCTCAGAAAGGTTAACACTTATTTTAACTTTTAATAATGTAAACACCTCAAAAATTGACGTTTTGCTTCGCTTGTGTCATCTTTTCCGGGTGATGGTAGCTTATCAAGTACAGGTAGCTTTGGTGTGCAACAGGTGCTTTACCTCGGCACGGTGCACCGTAAACCTAGTCTTTTTTGTCTTGGTGCGCTTTCTTACCTCCACCACATAGGTTATGTTTTTGCCGGGAATTGTTCGTCTTTTTGTCATCAACATAACTCAAAAATGTATGGACAGATTTTGAAAATAAACATTTCCTCTTATACAAAGTGGAACACACTTCACTTCCAGCTTCCTCTTTTGCTTCCCTTTGCGGCACTTCATATTGTGCAGAGGATTCCGGGAGATTTTGTTTATTTACAAAACTACACTCACTAAGTTTGATGTAGTCACATGTCACGGCATTATTGTGAAGATTTTAAAAACCACAATACCCTTGTATCCACAATACTGTTACATCCCTACTAACAATCATTAAAAAAAAAATAACATTTGATTTTATTACTAAATAAACTAACTTTATTAACACATGAACACAAACAGAAAATGGTTACCTTTGAGCAGCAGTATCGATTCTGTGGTAATGAGTAATAGGTCTGTCTTGATTGAAATGTTAAAAGGTACCCATCCCTAATCACAAGTGAGTGATGATTTCCTGTTAGCCACTCAGCACATAGCAGTAGCTCCAACTTTTTAGCATTGTCGGGCTTGCGTTTCCCACCTAGGCCTTTAGTGATGTCCGACTTCAAATATTCCCTCTCAAAATACCATCAGTTATGTCACCACATATTCATTGCTGGAGAAATACCATACAGGAACACCTTTTACGCACTACTGGCCATTGAATCACTTCAACATTGTACATAACGAGTTATTTTCTGGCGTATTTATAAATCATTAAACCCGCATCAGCAATTAAAACATATCTAATGTGGTACCGTCAAAATTAAAATTGCAAAAAACATATTAAATGTGAAAAAATAAAGAAATATAATATCTGAACTCATATTTCATCGACAGCTGAGCTTGCTTCAGGGGTTGGCCGACATGGTCTCACAAGATGAAGTTACTCTATAAATATCCCTCTTGAAAATGGCTTTGCAAATACATGTGTTGTCTTGTCTTATTGTAAAAGATGCAAACGAGGCATGTTGGCTGACATCTTAAAGTTTACCCCACAAGGTGCTCATCAATAACATCCCGCTGCCGGCATGGCTAAATGCGGCTACTGCGCACACTCTTCACTACTGTGGCATGCTGGGTAATGTAGTTCTTATGTTACCTTTCTTTCTTTCTTTCATTCTTTAGTTTAACACAGTTACAGCAGAATACATCACACAATTTCCTAGCATTTCACTGTACATCATGTCGGAAAAATAGTAGGAAGAATCAAAGCTTATTTAATCCTGCCCCTTTCCCACTGCAGAGCGTTTACAAATACACACATTCATTTACTGACTCCTTTTTGTAGCACAATGACATCTGTGAATGATTAATACAACAGTTTTTGTAATAGATGATTAAGTCAGTCATGATAAACATACTGAGATGAAGAATGTTACATTTTCAATGAGGTTGAAGGTGTTTTTCATAATTCTTCTTCTTTGTACTTTGTAAGCACTATTCATTTGAACAACCTCTTAAACTGGATCATATCAGTACATTGTTTAACTTCTTTACTTAATCTTACCTCATCACATCACTATATATCTGCCTTAGGCCATGTAGAAGGCCTTACTGACAACAACTCGTGATCTAATTGGCTTTCACAACTGTCTATCAACTGTATGTCCCCGTTGGCTTACAGTGCACGGACGCCCGCATTGCTGAATCTGAAGGCCTCGGGCAGATTTGGTACAGCATGGCGACATAAGCTATCTGAATTCTGATTGGATGAAAACTCTATAAACTAAAAAAAACAGTGCTGGAAGGAGTATAACATGACATGAAGAGAATATGAACACTGAGATATTTAGGGAATGTACATTACTTTTATATTTAATAATGATCATTATCTTGGGCTTCACGGTGGCAGAGGGGTTAGTGCGTCTGCCTCACAATACGAAGGTCCTGAAGTCCTGGGTTCAATGCCAGGCTCGGGATCTTTTTGTGTGGAGTTTGCATGTTCTCCCCATGAATGCGTGGGTTCCCTCCGGGTACTCCGGCTTCCTCCCACCTCCAAAGACATGCACCTGGGGATAGGTTGATTGGCAACACTAAATGGTCCCTAGTGTGTGAATGTGAGTGTGAATGTTGTCTGTCTATCTGTGTTGGCCCTGCGATGAGGTGGCGACTTGTCCGCCCGATTGTAGCTGAGATAGGCACCGGCGACCCCAAAGGGAATAAGCGGTAGAAAATCGATGGATCATGATCTTTCTGGTTATGGTAGGCCAGCAGAGAAGGCCTTGCTGGCCATGACGGCACACCACTGCTTTTCTAGGTATCATTCAGCTTGTACCACACGACAAAAATCGTCGTACGGATCAATTATTTTAGATCTTAACTCACCCAGATTTTCATTTTTTTCTGGAAACACACAATTACACCCACTAGTGCACTGCCCACCATGTGTCACTCTTATACACAGCATCTCCGCCCCACAATGGCGCTGATGACAACAACAGCAGGAGTGTCATGTTGCGAATGAAACACCCCTGTGGGGCTCTGCCACCTGTGTGTGCGCGTCGTGCCGCTTCCCCAATTGAATGGATGATTCACGCTGGGCCTTTAACGATGATTGCGCTCCAATCAAGGGCCCATCCTCTTTTACCCGCCACCCTCGTTGCCTGTCGAACAGCATTCATCAATGGCGGTTGGGGGGGGTATATTTATTATGTTCATTAAGGCGACGAGAGTGAACGCGGCACAGATGGAAGTGAGAGAGGAGTGTGTAAAGGCGTACAAGGGGGGCACCTGCCTGCAGCACAACTCACCGTAGCCCCAATATGACCCCCTAAGGTCTCCCTCATTAACACCCCCCCCATATCACCCAACCATCGCTTCCACACCCTGTTGTACACAACACCTCCCGCCCGTGCCCCCCACCCCCATCCTTTTTCCTTAATGAAGCAGCAGGCTATGTTTCCAAAACGGATCAGATTTGTTTTGACTGGGGTAAGTTTGCGGCGCTATTCAAAGCTGTCAGTCATTTTAATGATATCATTAAGAGGCCGCGACAGGAAGATGAATCGCTTTTCTTTGTCTTTCGCTCATAATTGCGAGCAGGCGAGAGAGAGCAGCAAAAGAGTTCATATGGATGTAGGCATGAGAGGAATTTGATTGAGCGAATATAATAACATTGAAGGAGATGGAAAAAAGGAAAAAGATCAGTGAATGAAAGCTTCTTCTATAGCGTTTCTCCCCGTCCTTTTTTTGATTCCTAATTTATTTCATTTCATTAAACCCCCAAACACACACACACACACACACACGCCATACAGTACGTATATACGGCAACGGATATGTCATGTTATTTGCATGGCAGCTATGCATTCACTGTATGAATCAAATTACTTGTCTTTATCACTGACAGCGATTAGTGAAATATAAAAGTTTGTTTTTTTTCATTATGAGTGTGTGTAAAAAATAAATATAAGACGATTACATGGCCCGTGCGCTGACGCGGCTTCATATCAACCATTGGCATTTACATACATCGCCTCAATGAGGAGGCGCAGGGATGAATACCATCGGTTCTCCACGGTACCAATTTCCGGAATCGTATTTTTCGGACTATAAGTCGCAGTTTTTTTCCTAGTTTGGCCGGGGGTGGGACTTATACTCAGGAGTGACTTATGTGTGAAATTATTAACACATTACTGTAAAATATCAAATAATATTAATTAGCTCATTCACGTAAGAGACTAACCGTATAAAATGTCATAGGATTTATTGATTTGGAGTGACAGATTGTTTGGTAAACATTTAGCATGATCTATATGTTATAGTTATTTGAATGACTCTTACAATGATAAGTTACGTTAGCATACCAGGCACCTTCTCAGTTGGTTATTTATGCGTCATATAACATACACTTCTTCAGCCTGTTGTTCACTATTCTTTATTTATTTTAATTTGCCTTTCAAATGTCTATTCTTGGTGTTGGGTTTTATCAAATAAATTTCCCCCAAAAATGCGACTTATACTCCAATCCGACTTATATATGTTTTTTTCCTTTTTTATCATGCCTTTTCGGCAGGTGCAACTCATACTCTGAAAAATACGGTACTTTTGTGTGGGATCATGTATTAAAATAATAATAATTTGCTTAATAATAAATTCTATTTTTTCTATTTAACATGCCATGATAAACAATCTGCTGTCCAGTTGTTATACAGTATCTTGTTTTCTTTCACTTCTGAGTCTCATTTACAAGTATGCATTCATTTCTGTTGGTCCTTCTAGGTTATCCAGAGTAAATCCCACCTAACCTTATCCGTGTCCACACACACACACAATTTTCGTTTAAGACCCCCTCCCTTCCTCCATCCACCAACACAACGCGACTTAATACACATGCGCAGAAAATGCCCACGTCATAGTCACCTCCAGTGTTGCTTTGTGTGCAAGTTATAAATGAAATGTAACTTATCTGAACAATATCCAGTGTTGTGGTATTTCATTTAACAGGAATCCAGTGTGCTATAGGGCCCTATTGTAGTGAATCACACCTGAGCCATGAAATATTAATCAAATCTTTAATAAACATGTGAAAGTATACAATGTGATAAAGAACATTTTACATTAATCAATCTAGGGATCTAGATATCTGGTCAGGACACTCCTCACTCTTTTGCCTTCACCTTCATTGTCCATTCGTTTTTGGTGACTTTATATACTCTGGACATGGACCAGTGGTTCTTAACCAGGGTTCGAACAAACCCTAGGGGTTCGGTGAGTTGACCTCAGGGGTTCAGCGGAGATCAAAACACACCCGACTCTTTGTGTAAATACAAACTTCTCCCTGTTGGCATATTACAGATATGGCAACAGCTGACGGATTTGCAGGTGTGTAATTTGTTGTGAGTTTATGCACTGTCTTAGTTTTGTTGTTTGAACAAGGTGATGATGTTCATGCACGGTTGATTTTGTGCACAAGTAAAAAAAATATGATAGCACTTTAGTATGGGGAACATATTCACCATTAATTAGTTGCTTATTAACATGCAAATTAGTAACATATTGGTTCTTATCTAGCCATTGCCTTATTCAGCATGGCCTTATTATAACCCTAACCCTCTGACCCTGACCCTAACCTTAACCAAGTAACTAACATATTATATTGCTTAGAATATGTTCCCCTAGTGTCCAAATAACTCTAAATGAAGTCTTTGTTACTTACAATATGTTCCCCTATACTAAAGTGTTACCAAAAACATACAACTTGAATTTGAAAAGAAAACATTTAATTTTTCACCAAAGAAGGGTTCGGTGAATGCGCATATGAAACTGGTGGGGTTCGGAACCTTCAACAAGGTTAAGAACCACTGACCTAGACGTTGAGTACGCGACATACAGAGACTAGCATCAATACGAATCCTAAATAACACTGCCCCAGCGCCACTTAAAGGGGAACATTGTCACAATTTCAAAAGGGTTAAAAACAATAAAAATTGGTTCCCAGTGGCTTGTTGTATTTTTTGAAGTTTTTTTAAAAATTTAACCGGTCTCGGAATATCCCTAAATAAAGCTTTAAAATGCCTTATTTTCGCTCTCTGCGAAGACACTATCCATTTCCCTGAGACGTCATACAGTGCTGCCAATGTAAACAAACAATGGGAATACCACAGCAAGATATAGCGACATTAGCTCGGATTCAAACTGAGATTTCAGCGAATTAAGCGATTCAACAGGTTAGGCATGTATTGAAACAGATGGTTGGAGTATGAAAGTATTGAAGAAGAAACTGAAGCTATTGAGCGAATAGCTATTGACGCTATTCATAGCCATAGCATGGCCGAATAGCTGCGTTAGTAAAATGTGCGGACCAAACGATCAGGACTTTCGCATCTTTTGACACTGGAGCAACTTAAATCCGTCGATTGGTAAGTGTTTGTTTCGCATTAAATGTGGGTGGAAGGAAACGTAATATAGTTGCAAATGCATCTACAGGTTATCCATACATCTCTGTACCATGTCTGCTTTAGCACCGCCGGTAAATAGCATGTTAGCATCGATTAGCGTAGCATGTTAGCATCGATTAGCTGGCAGTCAACATCAACAAAACTCACCTTTGTGATTTCGTTGACTATCGTTGCAAATGCATCTGCAGGTTATCCATACATCTCTGTGCCATGTCTGCCTTAGCATCGCCGGTAAAATGTGGAGACACTCCAGCACATTCAATGGGGGTCTAGCGGCAGACACTTTCGCATCTTCGGGCCAGTGGTGCAACTTGAATCCCTCCTTGTTAGTGTTGTTACACCCTCCGACAACACAACGTCGAGGCATGATGTCTCCAAAGTTCCAAAAAATTGTCGAAAAAACGGAAAATAACAGAGCTGAGACCCGGTGTTTGTAATGTGTTGAAAATGAAAATGGCGGGTGTGTTACCTCGGCGACGTCACATTCTGACATCATCGCCTCCAGCGCGATAAACAGAAAGGCGTTTAATTCGCCAAAATTCACCCATTTAGAGTTCGGAAATCGGTTAAAAAATAGATGGTCTTTTTCCTGCACCATCAAGGTATATATTGACGCTTACGTAGGTCTGGTGATAATGTTCCCCTTTAAGCATTTTGTCCAGTTTACATCTGCTGTGTCAACTAGAAACACGCAAGCCTCCACCAGGGGGCAGTGTAGCGTACCCAGATGAAAAACATCTATTGCACAATCAGCCTTTTCATATTAAGCCATAAAGGAATGGAACGACCTCACAACAAACTTGAAAAGTCTAACAGATCACTCTTCATTCACAATAGAAGTTAAAAAGTGGCTTTATAGCAATCAAAGATGCTCACACGGTCACTAAGGTGGGCACTATTTTAGACAGATTTACTTAATGTGTATTATATTTATCCATGCAAACATTTTAGTTTTAAATTGTCAGATGTGTATGTTAAAATCATGGTTGTTTTTTACAAATGATGACAAGAGCATGTATTGTATTTGTGTGATGATGTAAATGATGTGTGGTTGTATTTTATATTAAGTATGTGTCCATTAAAGGGCATTTTAAGACTTTTCTTAATTTGATTACATGCTATGGTATTATTTTATTGTCATAATTTCATTGCATGATGTTTGTATCCCTTTAATTTAGGTAGCTAGGGACTGCAGATGGAAATGAGCTATTTGACTATAATCTGGTACAGAACATGTCTGTATTTGAGATTAATGTTTCTGTTCATTGTCCCTTCAAATAAAGACTAAACTAAATTACATGGCAGACAATAACTGATACAGTCTGCTTTGCCAGTCCATAAACATTTGCCGTTTTCCGTAGTCTTCCCTCGAAGGCCAAGTAATACAAAGCACACGCTACCTTTTTTTATCACATCCACAGGAGCCCGCGTTCTCGTTGTCTCTCCTTCGACAAATATATGTATGTACAATCACAGCTGATCTGGGCATTGGAAAGTTCTCTTGCCTCCTGAGAAGTGTTGTATCTGAAATAGCTGCAATCACGTTCTCTTTAGGTATTTATGTGTGATTTCTACAAGTGTCTGTACATGTAGAGGAAGGGGAAACACGGGCATGTCTGGATGACTCGCCTCCATCCATCTTGTGTTTACCTCAGAGTGGAAACAAGTTATTACGAAGCTGGCTGTGGCACGTTCTTTCCGACGTCACTTCCTGTGTGGGCGTGGACATTCTGGCGTCACTTCCTCTCCGAACTAAGTTTGTAAACAATCAATCTTTTTATGGCTGTTAAGTAGAGGAGACATCGACATCAGCGTGAATCTACAGGAGCTTTATTTTTTAACACACATGTAACCAAATGCGCCACAGCGCCAATTCCGGTTTTTCAACAATTGCTATTTCTTCAAAATCTAAATATATATTTATATATTAACTATTGCCTATTATTTGTGAACTATTGACAATTGATGCACCGAAAATGTGTCCGTCCTAAATAGTCCTTGCTTACCGAAACTGGATATATTGATGAAATATTCACTTCTGATGGTGACTGTGTCTTCCCCGACACATGCGAATGACGAAGCTTGACCAAAGCTGACGAAAAAAAATCTTATTCAGGTTACATTGCATTTAGACTTAAGTTACATTTGAATATATTTGGTGTGCAGTGTAAACGGGGCCTCATTTAGTCAATAATGTTAACTATTGTACAAAACTCGTTTTCATATGAGTTGTGAAATTGTGTTAGATGTAAATATAAACGGAATACAATGATTTGCAAATAATTTTCAACCCATATTCAGGTGAATATGCTACAAAGACAACATATTTGATGTTCAAACTGATAAACATTTAATTTTTTTTTTGCAGATAATCATTAACTTTAGAATTTGATGCCAGCAACACGTGACAAAGAAGTTGGGAAAGGTGGCAATAAATACTGATAAAGTTGAGGAATGCTTGTCAAACACTTATTTGGAACATCCCACAGGTGTGCAGGCTAATTGGGAACAGGTGGGTGCCATGATTGGGTATAAAAACAGCTTCCCAAAAATTGCTTAGTCTTTCACAAGAAAGGATGGGGCGAGGTACACCCCTTTGTCCACAACTGCGTGAGCAAATAGTCAAACAGTTTAAGAACAACGTTTCTTGGAGGGCAACTGCAAGAAATTTAGGGATTTCAACATCTACGGTCCATTAAATCATCAAAAAGTTCAGAGAATCTGGAGAAATCACTCCACACAAGCAGCATGGCCGGAAACCAACATTGAATGACCATGACCTTCGATCCCTCAGACGGCACCGTATCAAAAACCGACATCAATCTCTTAAGGATATCACCACATGGGCTCAGGAACATTTCAGAAAACCACTGACACTAAAGTGTGTCGCTACATCTGTAAGTGCAAGTTAAAGCTCTACTATGCAAAACAAAAGCCATTTATCAACAACATCTAGAAATGCCGCCGGCTTCTCTGGGCCCGAGATCATCTAAGATGGACTAATGCAAAGTGGAAAAGTGTTCTGTGGTCTGACGAGTTCACATTTCAAATTGTTTTTGGAAATATTCGACATTGTGTCATCCGGACCAAAGGGGAAGAGAACCATCCAGACTGTTATCGACGCAAAGTTCAAAAGCCAGAATCTGTGATGGTATGGGGGTGCATTAGTGCCCAAAGCATGGGTAACTTACACATCTGTGAAGGCACCATTAATGGTGAAAGGTACATACAGGTTTTGGAACAACATATGCTGCCATCTAAGCGCCATCTTTTTCGTGGACGCCACTGCTTATTTCAGCAAGACAATGCCAAGCACGTGTTACAACAGCGTGGCTTTGTAAAAAAAAGAGTGTGGTTACTTTCCTGGCCTGCCTGCAGTCCAGACCTGTCTCTCATCGAAATATGTGGCGCATTATGAAGCGTAAAATACGACAGCGGAGACCCCAGACTGTTGAACAACTGAAGCTCCACATAAAACAAGAATGGGAAAGAATTCCACTTTCAAAACTTCAACAATGAGTTTTCTCAGTTCCCAAACGTTTATTGAGTGTTGCTATAAGAAAAGGTGATGTAACACAGTGGTGAACATGCCCTTTCCCAACTACTTTGGCACGTTTGGCAGCCATTAAATTCTATGTTAATTATTGTTTGCAAAAAAAAAAAAAGTTTATGAGTTTGAACGTCTAATATCTTGTCTTTGTAGTGCATTCAACAGAATTTGGGTTGAAAAGGATTTGCAAATCATTGTATTCCGTTTATATTTACATCTAACACAATTTCCCAACTCATATGGAAACGGGGTTTGTAATATAAACCCATTTAATAAAGTCAAATACAAATAAGCCGCGACCCCGAAAGGGAATAAGCGGTAGAAAATGGATGGAAATACAAATAAGGCAACAATAGATGTAACCCGCATTTCTCTTTTGTGAAGTAAATCTGTACAGCCGGTATGGACATCTACATCAACTATATGATTTATTTAAATAGCTGGACAGGAGGGAAAAAAAGGATTTGTTATAGACAAAATTAACATTAGAGATATGACAGGGTTAACAACACATCCAATTTTGGTAATGATAACTACAACAAAGACGCACATCAATATCAAATGACAGGTGTATAATAAATACAATGCTTACAGTGCAAACACTTTATAGGACTCAACAAAAAAGAAGACTGCCGAATTCAACTTAATGGCAGAGACTAGTCTGTACGCTAATGCAATCAACTGTGACATCTTCGAATTGCAACTGCATGCAAATTCTACTAATAATACAGTACAGTACAGTGAATGCAAATAAGACACAAAAGTGTAAGAAAACACAATAACTTCACAGCACAGCCTTGTGAAACAGCTCAATAAATGTTGAATTAAATATAAATTTATTTTTGTTCAAACAATTAACATTCACTTACCCATTTAAACACAATATTACAGAAATTGATACTGTAGAGAACCAGTATCGATCCCAGTCCTACTTATAACACACAAGCTGATTGATTGTAAAATGCTTCTTAGTTGTCGTTTTGGTTACTGAATTTGGAGGTGTTGAAATATACAGTATGTTGGTGTATATATGTATATATATATATATATATATATATATATATATATATATATATATATATGTATATATATATATATATACATATACCTCGGAGTCTTGTTCACCTGTGAGGGAAGAGTGGATCGTGAGATCGACAGGCGGATCGGTGCCGCGTCTTCAGTAATGCGGACGTTGTACCGATCTGTTGTGGTGAAGAAGGAGCTGAGCCGGAAGGCAAAGCCCTCAATTTACCGGTCGATCTACGTTCCCATCCTCACCTATGGTCATGAGCTTTGGGTCATGACCGAAAGGATAAGATCACGGGTGCAAGCGGCCGAAATGAGTTTCCTCCGCCGTGTGGCGGGGCTCTCCCTTAGAGATAGGGTGAGAAGCTCTGTCATCTGGGAGGAACTCAAAGTAAAGCCGCTGCTCCTCCACATCGAGAGGAGCCAGATGAGGTGGTTCGGGCATCTGGTCAGGATGCCACCCGAACGCCTCCCGAGGGAGGTGTTTAGGGAACGTCCAACCGGTAGGAGGCCTCGGGGAAGACCCAGGACACGTTGGGAAGACTATGTCTCCCGGCTGGCCTGGGAACGCCTCGGGATCCCCCGGGAAGAGCTAGACGAAGTGGCTGGGGAGAGGGAAGTCTGGGCTTCCCTGCTTAGGCTGCTGCCCCCGCGACCCGACCTCGGATAAGGGGAAGAAGATGGATGGATGGATGGATATACATATATATATATATATACATATACATATACATATATATATTATGGTGGTACAATATCCATGCACTGATTAAGTACTGCGGTACTAATGAATTAAAAACGGTACTATATTGCCTTTGAAAAATACCGGCCCCATTTTTTTTTTTAACAGACATTATGGCCCGCCATCATTATTGCTGGAGCAGAGGTGCATATTCGGCAATGCACACATACAGAGTACTTCCAAGCAGACTCGGATTGGAGTACTATGGGGACGGCGTGACGCAGTTGGGAGAGTGGCTGTGCCAGCGACCTGAGGGTTACTGGTTCAATTCCTACCTTCTACCAACCTTGTCACGATCCATGTGTCCTTGAGCAAGACACTTCACCCTTGTTCCTGATGGATCGTGGTTAGGGCCTTGCATGGCAGCTCCCGCCATCAGTGTGTGAATGGGTGAATGTGGAAATAGTGTCAAAGCATTTTGAGTACCTTGAAGGTAGAAAAGCGCTATACAAGTATAACCCATTTACCATTTACCATTTAATATGAGCTATGTCTCCAAACCGAGCATTAACACTATGCTTTAAAACATAGCGAGCTAGCGGTTAACATCTATCCACAGTCGGCAGCATTTTAGCTACTTCTAAATCACTGCCGGACGAGGAATAGCTAAACATGCTTCACTATACACTGTTGGAAGATACAATAACTCACCACTAACAGCAAGCTAGAGCCCCTCAATGTAAACAAATGCAATGGGATCCACAACACATGGAAAAAATCTACTCCCAAGAGGGCCGGACTGGTAAAATCATGGAAAGATAACTTAAAAATAAAGATAGCTTACGATTGTTTTCCTTGATTCAAAATAGAACAAGCGCATTCTGAAATTGTACATATCATAATGTTGTTATACACTTACATGTAGCAGTTGATAGTATTGTATCTTCAATTGTCGTAATTTATACTTTCTGAATAAATTATGTGTAATGTTCATTAGTCAAATAGGTGGACTTGAGTCTGGTAGAGTTTTAAAATACTTCCACTGGTGTTCATTTTGAATTTATCAGAAGATGAAATTAATAATAATATTATCAACACCAAATTACAGGATGTTAATAATGTAAATTACACATTTTCCTCAAATAATATACTAACATTATATGGTTTATTATGTACATTTATCAACAACAGCCAGATCAAAGCCGGCTTTGCTGGGCTCGAGCTCATCTAAGATGGACTGATGCAAAGTGTAAAAGTGTCCTGGTCTGACGGGTCCACATTTCAAATTGTTTTGGAAACTGTGTCAAGTCTTGCATAAACTGTGTCAAGACTTGCATATAATATACAACAATAATGATGGTATGGGGGTGTATTTGTGTCCAAGGCATGGGTAACTTACACATCTGTGAAGGCACCATTAATGCTGAAAGGTACATACAGGTTTTGGAGCAACATATGTTGCCATCCAAGCAACGTCTTTTACATGGACGCCCCTGCTTATTTCAGCAAGACAATCCCAAGCCACATTCTGCACGTGTTAAAACAGCGTGGCTTCGTAGTAAAAGAGTGGGGGTACTAGACTAACCTGCCTGTTGTCCAGACTTGTCTCTCATTGAAAATGTGTGGCGCTTTATGAAGCGTAAAATATGACAACGGAAACCCCGGACAGTTGAACAATTTAAACTGTACATCAAGCAAGAATGGGAAAGAATTCCCCCTGAAAAGTTAGAAAAATTGCTCTCCTCAGTTCTCAAACATTAACTGTGTGTTGTTAAAAAGAAAGGTAATGTAACACAGTGGTAAAAATGCCCCGGTGCCAACTTTTTTGCAATGTGTTGCTGCCATGAAATTCTAAGTTAATAATTATTTGAAAAAAAAAAAAAACGTTTTTTTTCAGTTCAAACATTTTAATATCTTGTCTTTGCAGTCTATTCAATTGAATATAAGTTGAAAATGATTTGCAAATCATTGCATTATGTTTTTATGTACGATTTACCTATTGTGCCAACTTCACTGGTTTTGGGTTTTGTACATACATGCATAAGTATATTTTTTGTTTTATTTGTATTAGTGTGAAGTGAAGTGAATTATATTTATATAGCGCTTTTTCTCTAGTGACTCAAAGCGCTTTACATAGTGAACCCCAATATCTATCAATCAATCAATCAATCAATGTTTATTTATATAGCCCCAAATCACAAATGTCTCAAAGGACTGCACAAATCATTACGACTACAACATCCTCGGAAGAACCCACAAAAGGGCAAGGAAAACTCACACCCAGTGGGCAGAGAGAATTCACATCCAGTGGGACGCCAGTGACAATGCTGACTATGAGAAACCTTGGAGAGGACCTCAGATGTGGGCAACCCCCCCTCTCTAGGGGACCGAAAGCAATGGATGTCGAGCGGGTCTAACATGATACTGTGAAAGTTCAATCCATAGTGGCTCCAACACAGCCGCGAGAGTTCAGTTCAAGCGGATCCAAGACAGCAGCGAGAGTCCCGTCCACAGGAAACCATCTCAAGCGGATCAGCAGCGTAGAGACGTCCCCAACCGATACAGGCAAGCGGTCCATCCTGGGTCCCGACGAGCGGTCCATCCTGGGTCTCGACTCTGGACAGCCAGTACTTCATCCATGGTCATCGGACCGGACCCCCTCCACAAGGGAGGGGGGGACATAGGAGAAAGAAAAGAAGCGGCAGATCAACTGGTCTAAAAAGGAGGTCTATTTAAAGGCTAGAGTATACAGATGAGTTTTAAGGTGAGACTTAAATGCTTCTACTGAGGTAGCATCTCGAACTGTTACCGGGAGGGCATTCCAGAGTACTGGAGCCCGAACGGAAAACGCTCTATAGCCCGCAGACTTTTTTTGGGCTCTAGGAATCACTAATAAGCCGGAGTCTTTTGAACGCAGATTTCTTGCCGGGACATACGGTACAATACAATCGGCAAGATAGGCTGGAGCTAGACCGTGTAGTATTTTATACGTAAGTAGTAAAACCTTAAAGTCACATCTTAAGTGCACAGGAAGCCAGTGCAGGTGAGCCAGTACAGGCGTAATGTGATCAAACTTTCTTGTTCTTGTCAAAAGTCTAGCAGCCGCATTTTGTACCAACTGTAATCTTTTAATGCTAGACATGGGGAGACCCGAAAATAATACGTTACAGTAATCGAGACGAGACGTAACAAACACATGGATAATGATCTCGGCGTCTTTAGTGGACAAAATGGAGCGAATTTTAGCGATATTACGGAGATGAAAGAAGGCCGTTTTAGTAACGCTTTTAATGTGTGACTCAAAGGAGAGAGTTGGGTCGAAGATAATACCCAGATTTTTTACAGAGTCACCTTGTTTTATTATTTGGTTGGCAAATGTTAAAGTTGTATTATTAAATAGAGGTCGGTGTCTAGCAGGACCGATAATCAGCATTTCCGTTAGTTACATTTAAACCAGTGTGGGTGGCACTGGGAGCAGGTGGGTAAAGTGTCTTGCCCAAGGACACAACGGCAGTGACTAGGATAGTGGAAGCAGGGATCGAACCTGCAACCCTCAAGTTGCTGGCACGGCCGCTCTACCAACCGAGCTATACCGTATTATTGCACACATCTTGAAAGTGCAATATCAATGTTGATGATGTGCATGTATGAAACAAAAGAATCAAAGGAAAAATATTTCTTGATTTGAACTATGTTCCCTAAAATACAAATTGAGGCTATAAATTGTGCTTTATGCAATTACTCAATAAATCAAACAATCTACTGTATGTGATTGATTATTTGATCACTAAAATATTTGACAACCGCAGCCCTGGTAAGGACTGACTTTTAAAGCAACGTGGTACATTGCTACAGTTTAGACTTGTCAATACTGTTACGACTTGGAAATGAGAGGACCCAGATGCAGAGAGGAAGTTTCCAAAAATAACAGCTTTTATTTTGAAATAACTTTTTCACCTCCGGTAAAAAAGTATTTCACAAAAATATATACAACGTAGAGAAAATAAATCCGAGGATAAACACTTAACTCCAAAATCACTCCAAAAAATAAGGAGTAATACTACTTTAATAAAATAACCTAACAAAAATAGAATATCAAGAAGAATTAACAAAAAGCGCTCCAACAGGAGGAAAAATAAACAAATAATATATACAAATACAATATCTATGAATAAACCAAAATATCACTCAATCAATGAGGGAATAAAACGAAATTTGGAATAACAAAAAACTCACCAATTAGGTCGACGAAGGAAAACTAAGGACGCTCGAAGGAGGAAAAAGTCAACTCAAAATGTCAGCAAAAAAAATAACTGTTATGATCAAAAATTAAGGAGAACAAAAAAACAGGAGCAACTCAAGGAGGGGATCATGGACATGGACATGGACATGGACATGGACATGGACATGGACATGGACATGGACATGGACATGGACATGGACATGGACATGGACATGGACATGGACATGGACGCTAGAAGGCACGATAGACGAAACGATCTGGCAAAGGACAAACGGAGAAGTGAGCTTAAATAGGACGTGGGAGTGATGGGGAACAGGTGGAAACAATCAGGAATCAAGGATGACGTCAGACTGGTGACACAAGAGGAAGGACCCGTGATCTGAAACAAGGGGATAGCTTTTCAAAATAAAATACATAGATCACAAGACAGAAAAACAAACAAGACTTCCCTCACCACGGTGTGACAAATACTGCTTTACGAATCGGTGCAGTTGCCTTTTTTTATTTTTTTAGTTCCAATCGATTTTTTCTAGTTTCAGAATCACCTATTATGCAGCACCTATTAATTGACGAAATGATTTCACACGTGTCATCCTTTTCATGTCACATCCAAGTACCTCCATTAACAAAAAATAAATAGGGACCATTGCAAATTGATATGCAGGCGATGATGACAGAAGCGGCGACAGCTTATTATTTGCTGCTGGGACCTTCGGCTCAGTGGCTGTGACACAACCCATCAGGGGGAAGCGCTCATCAGGTTCCGCCCGCTAACGATGTGCTTCCAATTAAGAGCACTCTGTGATCACAGCAGAGGATTTGTGTAAACACAGAGAGGAGGGATGTGGCAGAAGAACAGAGCGGGGTGATAAGGAAGAGTCAAGTCTTGCATAAAATATACAGCAGTAAATAAGAAAGATGCAATGGGAGATAGTGAGTGTGTGCGGGGAGACTTTATTACCTCGTTTAGAGAGCATGGCAGCTTGGCGTTGACACTAATGACTGTAATTATACACCCACTGATTGGGTTAAAACACTAATTACACACAACAACGTTTGCGCTAAAACAGATGTTTACACAGGCGTCTCGCCAAACACGCATGGTCGCATCCTCCCGTAAATCTCACACGGTTGTCTCTCCAGCTGCGGCTCGGGCCTTTGCATCACCATCATCATGTTTATTTTGCACAGCTGCACACTCTTGGGAAGACATATTTCCGAGAAGCAATTAAACAGATCAAAGTGTTTCCTTTTTTTTTTTCCCACCAGTGAATGTTGGCTGTTTGATAATTATTGTGTGAAATAAACGGTCCAGCAGGGTCAGTTGCAATTATTTTCCCTCATTTGCAGGAAATTTGGCTAAATGACTGTACCTGTTTAATGTGGGGTGAGTCAAATTGCACTCTGTAAAATGGTGCATGTGGATTTTTGTTTATTTCTTTATTTTTCACCTTCCTTTTCTGTTGTTAAATGCAAAAAAAAAAAAAAAAAAAGCATGGACGAGGATTAAAAGCATCAGTGCCTCCTTGCTCCTCATTTTCAAAATTAATGAATCTATGCTGCACAGACTGTATGACAGTGTATCACAATATTAGGTACACCTGCGCCACAAATGTTGCTTTTTCACGGATAAAAATTTAATTGGAACAATGAGGATCAATGGAACTAATTTGCATATTCATATGATGCAATTTTCCAATATTGTAACACTTTTATGAGGTTACCGAAATATTAGGACCACCTTTCAGTGCAGAACTGGGCAAATTAAGGCCAGGGGGCCACATGCAGCCCGTTGAGCGTTTCAATCTGGCCCGCCGGACATTCCCAAATAATTTTTTTTAATCATTAAGATGGAATAGCTGACATTATGATGTGCAGTGATGTTTTCTAATGACCCTAAGTATTTAACTATACAAAGTATTTAAATGGTTGGAATCTGCGCTTTTGGATGATATACCTGTTGCTATGGTAATTTAATTAGTTACTATAGTAATCTACGTCACAGCAGCTCAGACGAGCCACCAAGCAGTGTGGGTGGGAAGCGTTTCCAGGAGAATTTCACAACAAAGTCCTAAAGCTTAGTGATGTATCAGATATGTCAGATTGTAGGTGGATTTATTTTGTACCCTTTGCATTCATATTTCACTGTTTGTTGAATTTTTTTTGCGTTTCACGTGATTGAAAAATATGTGGATCGAAAGGGGGTGTGACATTCATATTTTGTCAATATTCATTGTTTTATCGTTCATACAAAAACATTAAAATTCCATCACGTTTCTTAAGGCGGCCTGTCATAATGTTTTTAGCATTCAATCAGACATTATTGTGAGGTTTTGTATTAGTGTTCCTAAAAATAGATATCCCGGACCCCAGACACATTTTTTTCTCTAAATGTGGCCCTCGAGTCAAAATAATTGCCCAGGCCTGTTTTAGATAATTATTTTTGTTTTGTATTAGAGATCATTGTTTGTCTCTCAATTTATTTAGAAAAAAAAGGAAAGAGAAAAAAATGGTGTATAGTCAGAATGCCACAAGTCGATATTGATCCATCCATTTTCCATTTTCTACCGCTTATTCCCTTTTTTTGGGGTCGCGGGGGGCGCTGGCGCCTATCTCAGCTACAATCGGGCGGAAGGCGGGGTACACCCTGGACAAGTCGCCACCTCATCGCAGGGCCAACACAGATAGACAGACAACATTTAGTGTTGCCAATCAACCTATCCCCAGGTGCATGTCTTTGGAAGTGGGAGGAAGCCGTAGTACCCGGAGGGAACCCACGCATTCACGGGGAGAACATGCAAACTCCACACAGAAAGATCCCGAGCCTGGATTTGAACCCAGCACTGCAGGAACTTCGTATTGTGAGGCAGACGCACTAA
This sequence comes from Nerophis ophidion, assembly GCF_033978795.1. NCBI lineage: Eukaryota > Metazoa > Chordata > Actinopteri > Syngnathiformes > Syngnathidae > Nerophis > Nerophis ophidion. The sequence continues at coordinate 28,724,900 of NC_084625.1, read as the reverse complement.
CCCCTCTGCCACCGTGAAGCCCATATTATATTGATATCGGCCTGATATCTGCAAAAAAAAAAACTATAGAATACAATTATATATGCAGTCCTTTATTGTGCAAAGCTAAAGAGCTGGTTGTTATCTAAATGTCCTTCAATAAGGTAAAAACGGTAGGATAGAGGCTACTGGGAGCTAGCAGCTACACAACAGCTGAGCACACAATAGCACACATGTTAAACACACGTAATAAGTGTGTTGTCTGTCTCAAGATCAATAATACAGACGAGGCCTGTTGTCTGAGTTTTCAACGTTTACTTTTTTAGAGCGTGCATATCACAACATCCAAACTGTCAACATGGCCACATACAACTCCCCGCACCGCGCATGCTCGTCACTCCCGTTGCATGCTGGGTAGTGTAGTTCTATTATTCCCTGGCTCATAACATCACATCTTTCCCCCTATAAAGAAATAATGTTTAACTCAAAGTGTTATTTTTTTAAACTACAACTTTATCATTTTTTTAGCATTGTAACCACACAAAAATGTCAAAGCATTTATGTCAACACTTTTTTTTAATTTTTTTTTTAACAACTTGCAAAAACCAAGAGTTCTTAGCAACTCTCAATCAGCCTCTTAGGTGGCTGAACATGTCTCTTAGGTCTAGACAGTCTCTCAACAGTAGGTGATGCGGACACTGCTGTCAGTCCTTGGTCAGCAAGGTTAGGCTCCGTGTCAACAAGTTCTGCAGGTCCAGCTGAGTCCTGTTGAGCCTTTTGCTGAGCTGCAATGTTTCCTTCAGTCAGCTGTAGTTGAAGATCCGTACGGTTCCTTCTCAGAGACGGTCCATTTTCCATCTGGATCCTATACGAGCGTGGAGCAACTTCCTCTTCCACCTGTCCTTTTTTGTCTCCAGGTGCCTGTAGAAATGTCTCTGAGACGCACAACATCTCCTGGCCTCAGCATAGGCAGGTGTTTTGCAGTTCTATCATGCAGATGTTTTTGCTTTGCTTTTTGTACTTCCTTAGCTTGTCTGACCTTGTGTGCGCCTTTGGGTGTCAGCAAATCCTCGTTGACTGGTAGGTTGGAGCGAATGCGCCTACCCATCAGCATTTGGGCTGGTGACAGTCCATTCTGTAGAGGTGCACTCCGGTAGATCAGTAAACTTTTCTGAAAGTCATCTTTGTCCTGTGATTTCTTTAACAAGTTCTTTACAGTTTTAACAGAGCATTCTGCCATGCCGTTGGACTTTGGATAAGTTGGACTTGACGTAGAGTGTTGAAACCCCCATTCCTTGGCAAAGGCAGCAAACTCACAGCTAGAAAACTGGGGACCATTGTCGGAAAACAGTTCGCATGGAACACCATGTCTGGCGAAAACAGTCTTTAAATAACTGACAACTGCTTTGCTCGATGTTGACTGCTACGGTCCAATTTCAGGATAGTTCGAAAAGTAATCTGTGACTACCACGTAGCTCCTTCCATTAAAGTCAAATAGATCAGTTCCTACTCTGTAGTAAGGTCTGTGTGGCACTGGATGAGTCATCAGTGGCTCCGCTTGTTGTTTTGGCCTGTAAGTTCGGCAAATTCCACATGACGCTGTTGTTTGGCTAATATCGTGATTGATCCTTGGCCAGTACATTACTTCTCTTGCCCTCCGTTTACACTTGACTTCACCAAGGTGGCCTTCGTGTATCTTTTCGAGCATCTGCTTGCGCAGTGAGTACGGAATAACAAATTTGCTCCCTTTTAGCACAATGTCATCCACCACTGTGAGCTCAGCTCTATAATTCTAATAGTCTTGTATTTTCAAGGGGCAATCCTTTTTGTTGTCAGGCCATCCATTCTGTACTGCGCTCTTGAGTTCTTTCATAGTTTCATCTTCAATAGTCTCTCTCCGTATTTGTTCTGTTCTGTCTGCAGTCACCGGCAAAGATGTCACAACCATATCTACATATGCCTGTATCTCAGTGCTATTTTCACTGTCTGCAAGTTCTCTTTTATCCACTGCTCTAGACAATGTGTCGGCTGTGTACATATATTTTTCTTGTGTATATATCATGTGCACGTCATATTTTTGCAGTCGAATTAGCATGCGCTGTATTCGTACTGGACAGTCATTCAACGGTTTGTTCATGATGGACACCAACGGTTTGTGATCGGTTTCCACTTGAAACATTCTTCCATATACATATTGATGGAAACGCTCACATGCATACAAACTTGCCAACAGTTCTTTCTCGATTTGAGCATACCTGGTCTCGGCACTTGTCAGTGCTCTGGATGCATAGGCGACAGGTCGCCACTGTTCTTCATGTTGCTGCAGTAGCACTGCTCCCAAGCCGTACTGTGATGCATCTGCCGAGATCCTGGTGCTCTTCTCGGGGTCATAAAACTTTAACACGGGCTCCTGTGTAAGAGTCTCTTTCAGTCTCAGAAAACATTGTTCTTGCTCGTGGCACCATATCCATTCATTCTTTTGTTCAAGAAGACTCCTGAGAGGTGCTGACTGTGTTGACAGTTGTGGGACAAACTTAGCAAGATAGGTGACCATCCCTAGGAAACGTCTGACCTCATCTTTGTTGGTTGGCCTTTCCATGTTGTTGATTGCTGAAGTTTTTCTCGGGTCTGGCTTCACGCCCTCTTCACTCACAACATCTCCCACAAAGGTAAGTGACTTCACTCTAAACTCACATTTTTCTTTGTTAAGTTTCAGGTTCACCTACCTTGTCTTGTCTAGCACTTGTCTCAGTCTTTCGTTGTGTTCTTTTTGTGTTGAGCCCCACACTATGATATCATCCATCATCGTCTCAACTCCGGGTATGTGCTCAAAAATCATGTGAATGGTCTTGTGATATACTTCAGGCGCTGACAAGATGCCGTATGGTAGATGAAGAAACCTGTACCTGCCCTCCGGGGTGTTAAATGGGCACAGTCTTGAACTCTCCTCGTCAAGCTTCATCTGCCAGAAACCTGATGAAGCATCTAATTTGCTGAACCATTTTGCGCCAGCAAATTGTGCCATTATCTCTTCCCTGGTTGGTAACTTAAAGTGCTCTCTTCTGATCGCTTTATTTAGGTCTCTTGGATCCAAGCATATTCTTAGGGCACCTGTTTTCTTTTGCAAAACAACCAGCGAGCTGACCCATTCAGTTGGCTCATCTATTCTCTTAATGACTCCCAACTTTTCCATTCGCGCTAGTTCATCTTTCAGTTTTTCACGCAGAGCAAATGGGACTTTCCTGTATGGGTGCACAACAGGAAACACATTTTTATGTACACATATTTTATGTAGTCCAGGTAGACATCCAAGTCCTTGAAAGCAGTCTTTATACTCTTCCATGAGTGAGTCTTGAGCATTTGCAGTTTCTTGAGATGTCACCACAAACACTCTTTTAACAAGATTGAGCTTTGTGCATGCACTGAGTCCCAGGATTGGTTGTACAATCATATCCACAATCAGCAGCTGTGCTCTCATTTGTCGACCCTTGTGTTTAAAAGTTGCAATACATCCGCCTTTAACAGGAACTCGTTCTCCAGTGTATCCACTTACTTTGGTTTTTACTGGATGGATTTTGCTCTTTACAGTCAGTGTTTTGTAATCTTCCAAAGATAGCAGGTTTACGTGAACACCTGTATCTAACTTGAATGGTATTGTCGTCTGATTCACTGTAATTGGAACAATCCATTTTTCTTTTTCAATTGTGCACGCTTGCACCACATTGACAATAAACTCGTCCTTATCATCATCTTCTTCAACTGTGTGAACTTTCTGTCTTGAAGCTGCTTTACAACACTTTGCATAGTTATTGCTCCTTCCACAGTTTTTACGTTTTTCCATATGCAGGACAATATTTTGGCTTGTGGCTGCCTCCACATTTACCACATTTAAATTCCACAGATTTGTCTTTTTGATCCTTTGGTTTGGTACACATTTTCTTTTTCCATTGTTCTTTATGTATGGGATGAACTGTTGTTTCACCTCTTCGTAGCTCCTTTGCTTGTGCTCTGGTGGTCTCAGCTGCTCTACACATACTGACACACTTATCTAACGTAATCCCAGTTTCTCGAAGCAGTCTTTCTCTTAGTGCATTATCCATTGTACCACAAACAATCCTATCTCTCACTAATGAGTCTCCCAGAGTGTCAAACTCACATGGTTTGCGTAGTGTATGAAGCTCCGCCATGTACTGATCAAAAGGTACTCCTTGCTTTTGGTCATGTGTGAAAAACTTATACCTCTCAAATGTCACGTTTTGACGAGGCACAACGTATTCTTCGAACTTTGTCATTAGCTGTTCCAGTGTCAAATTAGCTTCATCCTGCTGAAAGCTATTATATATGTCCAAAGCATCTTCTCCAATAACATGCAAAAGAATATGAGCTTTCAGCTTTTCATTGTTACCTCCTGCTCCGCTTGCTGCTAAATATCTATTAAATCTTTGCTTAAAACGCTTCCAGTTATCGGCAAGATTAGCAGTTAGTAGCATTGGGCTATGTGGACTTAGCTTATCCATGACTGTACTTTGGGTAAGTTACCGGGACTTCACAGCTCTTTGTGTTGTTGGCTTTCTTCCAACTCGGGCACAAGATCCTCTTCTATTTGTTCAATCTGTCCCTTGTCCTCTGTGTCACTTTACTGCCGCTCATAGTCTTCACACACCGTAGCAAACTCCTCAGAAATGTGGCGTCCTTCGCACGTTGTCACTCACGCGACCGAAGACATCTTCCTTCCGCTCGTCTTTCGTGGCTCCCTCGTGGAAAACATTTCTTCCGACACTGCTCACGGCCACTTCTGACACCATGTGTTGTCTGTCTCAAGATCAATAATACAGACGACGCGTGTTGTCTGAGTTTTCAATGTTTACTTTTTTAGAGCGTGCATATCACAACATCCAAACTGTCAACATGGCCACATACAACTCCCCGCACCGCGCATGCTCGTCACTCCCGTTGCATGCTGGGTAGTGTAGTTCTATTATTCCCTCGCTCATAATATCACAATAAGTGTTCTTGATTGAACAATATTACAGTCTAAAACACAACATTTGTCAATATAAACATATAATTATAGTTGCATGTTACGTACACATACAAAGAAAGTTGTTGCGTACCGGGCAAAGGGAAGGAGGCGACACCAAGGCAGAACTGCGGTCTACCAGGTTTATTGAAACCCTTCATGAGTGTGTGGGGTGTGTATGCTACCACAAGTGAATGAGTGCAGACGATGTGTAGAATTAACAATGCAGGTTTTACCAGGGGTTTTTGTCGGTGCGTGTTGTGTGGATCTTTCGCCAAATCCAAGGGGAAAGGCGAAGAGGCAGTCAGCAGGGAGGCAAGCAGATGGGGGTTGGAGAGCGGCAACAATGTCCGTGTCCAACCAGGGGTCGAGGATCGAGGGAGGCAAGCAGAGATCCGGGTGGAGGTCGTGAGGCGAGACACAATCACAGGCAACAGGGAAGACACTGTGGAAGACACAAGGCGCGACAACAAACACAGGAACGAGAAAGAACACAAAGAATGCGAGCAAGGAACGAGGCAGGGGTGCCATACGTGATGCTAACTGTGAAAGAAAGGCTTCATTCTGGCAAAGGTCTCTTGGGTCCGCTGGCTTTTATGCCACTCACTCTCGTCATGACAAAGTGTGCTGATTCGCAATTGTCTGCAGCTTTGTTGCTGCCTGGGCGTGCTGCGCCCAGTGCGAGCAGGGGCGTATCTGGGCCCGCAGCCAGAGGAGGAACTCGGAGACTCAGCTGCTGGATAAAAGCTGGTTCGAGTCTGCGCCGTGACAAAAGTCTTACCAAGGCATAATACAAAGTATCAAGTAACTAACATGTCCGCATCATTTAATTTACTGCATCATGAGCGTAATCTGGCCCCCCACATGTTGTAAAGTGGCCCACCACGTCATTTTATGTGGTCTTGCCACACTATTTTATTTGGTCCGCCGCATCATTAAAGTAGCTTGCCGCATCATTTCATGTGATATGCCACATTTTTCAACGTGGCCCGACCCGTTTCCAGCGAGGGTTGGACTCCACCCAGGCTGCCCTTTATCCCCCATTCTGTTCATAACTTTTATGGACAGAATTTCTAGGTGCAGTCAGGGCGTTGAGGGTATCTGGTTTGGTGGCTGCAGGATTAGATCTCTGCTATTTGCAGATGATGTGGTCCTGATGGCTTCATCTGGCCAAGATTTTCAGCTCTCATTGGATCGGTTCACAGCCGAGTGTGAAGCGACATGGATGAGAATCAGCACCTCTAAGTCCGAGTCCATGGTTCTCGCCTGGAAAAGGGTGGATTGCCATCTTCGGGTTGGAGAGGAGATCTTGCCCCAAGTGGAAGAGTTCAAGTACCTCGGAGTCTTGTTCACGAGTGAGGGAAGAGTGGATAGTGATATCGACAGGCGGATCGGTGTGGCGTCTTCAGTAATGCGGACGCTGTATCAATCCATTGTGGTGAAAAAGGAGCTGAGCCGGAAGGCAAAGCTCTCAATTTACCGGTCAATCTACGTTCCTATACTCAACTATGGTCATGAGCTTTGGGTCATGACCGAAAGGATAAGATCACGGGTACAAGCGGCCGAAATGAGTTTCCTCCGCCGTGTGGCGGGGCTCTCCCTTAGAGATAGGGTGAGAAGCTCTGTCATCCGGGAGGAGCTCAAAGTAAAGCCGCTGCTCCTCCACATCGAGAGGAGCCAGATGAGGTGGTTCGGGCATGTGGTCAGGATGCGACCCGAACGCCTCCCTAGGATGGTGTTTCGGGCACGTCCGACCGGTAGGAGGCCACGGGGAAGACCGAAGACACGTTCAGAAGACTATCTCTCCCGGCTGGCTTGGGAATGCCTTGGGACCCCCCGGGAGGAGCTGGTCGAAGTGGCTGGGGAGACGGAAGTCTGGGCTTCCCCGCTTAGGCTGCTGCCCCCGCGACCCGACCTCGCATACGCGGAAGAAGATGGATTGATGGATGGATGTTCGACATCCTGAAAGTATGGCTAAGTTTTCACAAAGATATCACATATTTTTAAAATTTGATTTGGATCGGTCCTCCTTTCTTCTTTTACGGTCTTTTACTTGCATGCCCAAGTCTAGTAAAACTGCTTTGGGGTAAAGCTGGGGTAAACCTCGGCGCTCATGTTAAAATGTTTAAATCGTTAATAAAAGAAGCGAAACCGAAAAAAAGAAACAAAAGCGTTAAAATACAAGCTATCATAATAACCTTTGAAACACACAAAAACAATAAAAGTGTACAGTAATAAGAATATTGGCATTGAAAACATGTCTTCATTAAAAAAAAATATCCACCAATATTTGTATTTATTTGTTGCCCAAACTTGTTTCAGTGCCAAAACAACTTTTTCTACGCTGTCAATTTCTTTTTTCGGCACCAAATCATTCTGCCAGTGTTCTGGCTCCATATGTTATCTGAGCCCGCAGCAAGCAATCAATATCTTAGTGAAAATTATAGTAATCAAAAATAGTTTTTCTGTGGAAATGGTGTAACAAGGTTAGGCTAGTATACATTTCGATTCACTGTAACATGGCATATTTGTGATGTGGCTATCAAAAAACGAGTTTAACACACCTGCCCGAGTGTCTGTCCCTCGTTAAACACCCTAGAGCCTTTTTATGACCTCCAAATGTGCCAAAAATAGTTCATCTCACGCACTTGCTTGCTCAACTTTCGCAAAAAGGAAGTCACTTTTTGAAATTCTGCGGTTTTTATGACGGTAGGAACAATATTCCCATTTGATTTTTTTAAAGTATGTTCACTTCACATTGACAACATAATCAATGTTGTACAAGAAAGAAGGAAGTAAGCAAGCATTATTAACACAATAGGTTATTATACACAACTTTACTCCCAAGCAGTGGTGTGCCGTCAGGACCAGCAAGGCCTTCTCTGCTGGCCTAACATAAACAGACATCATGATCATAATTAAAGATACAATTATTTTGTAATTTACTTTCCTAAATATCTGAAAGTATTCATATTCTCTTCATCTCATATTATGCTCCTTCCAGCTCTGTTGTTTTTAGTTTTAGTTTGTATCCAATCAGAATTCAGCTACCTTATGTTGCCATGCTTTACCAAATCTGCCAGAGGCCTTCAGAATCAACAATACGGGCCCCTGTGCACCGTAAGTGAACCGGGACATGCAGTTGATAGACAGTTGCGATCAGATCTCAAGTTGTTAACAGTAGCCTATCTAGGTAGCCTGATGTTAACGAGACTGTGATTGGATACTCACTTGTCACACTGCAAAAACTGAAATCTAAGTAAGATTAAATATCTCAAATAAGAGTGATATTTGCTTATTTTCTGTCTGATAAGATCATTTTTTCTCACAAAGCAGATTTTATGTTACAGTGTTTTACTTGTTTTAGGTGTTTTGGTCCTAAAAGATCTAAGTAAGATATTACAGCTTGTAGCTGAGATTTTATGACCTATATTGGAGAAAAACATGCTTGAAACTAGAATATCAACTGTTGGAAAGCTGTGTCATCAACACTCACAAGTATAAAGCTACTTTTTTTAAGCATAAATTCTTATTTCAAGCATGAAAAAAAATCATGACTTTGACACAATTGTGTCTCATAATTAAAGGCCTACTGAAACCCACTACTACCGACCACGCAGTCTGATAGTTTATAAATCAATGATGAAATATTAACATTGCAACACATGCCAATACGGCCTTTTTAGTTTACCAAGTTGCAATTTTAAATTTCCCGCGAAGTGTCCTGTTGAAAACGTCGTGGAATGCTGACGTGTACGCGTGACGTCACGGACTGTTAGTAAATATTAGCGCTGCGCACACACACAGCTAAAAGTCGTCTGCTTTAACCGCATAATTACACAGTATTTTGGAGATCTGTGTTGCTGAATCTTTTGCAATTTGTTCAATTAATAATGGAGAAGTCAAAGTAGAATGATGGAGTTGGGAAGCTTTAGCCTTTAGCCACACAAACACACAGTGATTCCTTCTTTAAAATTCCCGGAGGTGAAACTTTACTATGGATCAGAGTGGTCAAGCGAACATGGATCCCGACCAAATGTCAACCAGCAGTTTTCGGTGAGAAAATCTGTGCTAAAAAGTGGCCACCTACTGGAGATCAGCTGAGCTTTTGCGGTCCGTCTAGCTGCCGTCGACTTCCATCAGACACTGGCCTCAAGACACCCGTGGATACACCCTTCCGACTATCAGGTACTATTAAACTCACTAAAACACTAGCAACGCAATAGAAAGATAAGGGATTTCCCAGAATTATCCTAGTAAATGTGTCTAAAAACATCTGAATCCGTCCCAATGCAATCGCGTTTTTTCTTTTTTCTTTTTCTTTTTTCTAGTCCATCGCTATCAATATCCTCAAACACGAATCCTTCACCCTCGCTCAAATTAATGGGGAAATTGTCGTTTTCTCTGTCCGAATAGCTCTTTTTGTTGGAGGCTCCCATTAAAAACAATGTGAGGATGTGAGGAGCCATCAACGGGTGACGTCATCGTCTGCGACTTCCGGTAGAGGCAGGGCTTTTCTCTTAACACCGACAGTTGCGGACTTTTTCGTGGATGTTCTCTACTAAATCCTTTCAGCAAAAATTTGGCAATAAAGTATGACACATAGAATGGACCTGCTATCCCCGTTTAAATAAGAAAATCTCATTTCAGTAGACCTTTAAAACAGATGACAGCCAAATGGACTTTGCTGTTTTATTTTCAATAAAACAATAGAAAATACGTACTTTTATAGTATTACAGTTGGCACAGTACAGTAAACTGACAGTTAATATTTAAACATTTAACATGTGACATTTCTGACAAATTTGAACAGAAATACTTCATGCACAGTCAGATGAATTCTTAAGAATTACAAGAAACATTTTTTGGGCCGGTATATATGCGCACTAATTGACTGAAAGAGCACGCACTTGGCGTGATGACTTCATGTTGTTGATGGAAAAATGCATTTTTTGACCATATGATTTGCCTGAGAGGCGGGTAAACCGGTTAAGCCATTAAGAACAATAAATTAGTTTTTGGTATAAGTTTGCTGGTTTCAAGAAATGTAATGCCAGGCACATATCATTATGTCAAGATAATGGCAAATTTACTTCATTTAAGAACATATTTGAACGTATTGAGCAAAACGGTCTCATATTAAATTTTTGCTACCAAGAAAAGTGCACGTGTTATTAGTGAGGATATACTTATTTTTAAGTATTTTTGGGTTCATTGAAATGAGCTAATTTTACTTGTGTTGTCTTGACAAACCAAAAATTCTTGTTCAATTGGCAGATAATTTTGCTTAGTTCAAATGAAATACCCCTCATTTTTGTATTTTTTTTCTTGTTTTTCATTACTGACTTTTTGCAGTGCATTCCAAAGTGAGTATCCATTCACAAGTTTCAATTTAGCAGGAAGCGAAAAGTGTTGCAGCCATACCTGGAAAGCAGATAAAGAGGACAAAATGTAGGTGCCATATATATTGTTGCGTCCCGGAAGAGTTGGTGCTGGAGGGAATTCCGGGAATTTGTTTTGTTGTGTTTATGTTGTGTTGCGCTGCAAATATTCTCCCGAAATGTGTTTGTCATTGTTGTTAAATGTGGTTTCACTATATGGCACATGTTTATGACAGTGTTGGCGTTGTTCATACGGCCACCCTTAGTGTGACATGTATGGCTGTTGACTAAGTATGCCCTTCATTCACGTGTGCGTTCGAAATTGACATGATTATTCAAAATGGCATTGATCGGACAGTGTGAAATCTTGGCTTGACATCTTCAACCAAAGACCATTATTAATCCATCGAACACTACAATATACTTACAAGACCACTTTCAAGATGGATATACGAAGAGCAACTACTTATTGTGACACGATGTCGGCTAATGTTGAATCAGCCGACGACGAGGGGTACCAGTGGCTTAAACGGCGTCAAATAGTGAGACCCACTCGACGTCCATTGCATCCGGTCTCCCCGAGAGGGGTGGGGGGTTACCCACATCTAGGGTCCTCTCCAAGGTTTCTCATAGTCATTCTCATCGACATCCCACTGGGTTGTGAGTTTTTCCTTGCCCTTATATGGGCGCTGATCTGCGGATGTCATTGTGGCTTGAGCAGCCCTTTGAGACACTTGTGATTTAGGGCTGTATAAATAAACATTGATTGATTGATTGATTCATTGATTGATTGAAATAGTGAGTGTAATTTTTTTTTTTTTACTTTTAGTATGTTATTTGCAATTTTCATTTTGACAGTACCACATAAGATATGTTGTAATCGCTGATGCGTTTGAATTGATTTTTAATTGTGCTAGAAAATAACCCAGTTTGTATACTGTTGAGGTGATTCAATGTTCAGTAGTGTATTAATGTGTTCCTGTACAGTATTTCTCCAGCACTTGTCATGTGGTGACATACATGATGGTATTTTGAGAGGTAATCTTGGAAGTCAGACGTCGCTGAAGTGAATTATATTTATATAGCGCTTTTCTCCAATGACTCGAAGCACTTTTACATAGTGAAACCCAATATCTAAGTTACATTTAAACCTGTGTGGGTGGTACAGGGAGCAGGTGGGTAAAGTGTCTTGCCCAAGGACTAGAGATGCGCGGTTTGCGGTCACAACCGCGGAATCCGCGGATAAACTGCGGGTCGGGCGGGTGACATGACAAAAAAATTAATTTTAAATAGATTCAGGCGGGTGGCGGTTGAACCAATTCAGAAATATATATTGTAATAATCCCAGGAATGTAGGCTCATAAAACATTTTAGTTTGTTTTGTCTTTATTGCACAAGATATAATACAACCACACAACAGCTCTCATGTCTCTAACGCTTTTCCCGGGACAACTGGAACTCTCACTTCCTGTTGACAACGTCACTTTCCTATTTCTCCCGGAAGTCCCGCCCCCCAGCCAAAGTCATTGGCTAACACCCCGTAGCCAGCCGCTACATCAGGGGCGCTCACACTTTTTCTGCAGGCGAGCTAAATTTCAATTGACCAAGTCGAGGAGATCTACCTCATTCCTATTTATAATTTATATTTATTTATTTATGAAAGATACATTTTTGTTAACAAGTTAATGGTGTTTATCAATCAATCAATCAATGTTTACTTATATAGCCCTAAATAATGATAATACAAGCATGTTTAACACACATAGATTCCTTTCTTTCATGAAAACAAGAATATAAGTTGGTGTATTTGATTCTGATGACTTGCATTGATTGGAATTAGACAGTGGTGCTGATAACGTCCGCATTTTCAAATGGAGAAAAAAAAAAAGTCCTCCTTTCTGTCCAATACCACATGAAAGTGGTTGGATTTGGCATCTCATTTGTCCAACTTGCATACTCGTTTTTAAACACTTTGTTATGAGAGTAGCATATGTGTGTGGCCCTTTAATGTCTGGCAGCAGGTGAGTGACGTCAGTGACTGTGCGGGTGGGCAAGCAAGTGAGAAAGCGGTCGCTGAGGGCGGGGGAGAAATACATTGGCATCAAACTCCGTAGCTTGCTAGCATGTGCACGCTAGCTTTCTGAGACTCTTATTTTGTTAGCACAGGCAGGATGAAACAGGTCTTTTATGGTGAAGAGAGGAACTGTGCAGTCGGTCTTTAGCGTTTTGACAGTAGGTACGGAGTCTCTAGAAATAAAATGTGTTTCTCTGCATCCGCCCTGTTAGTGATTTTTTTCTTAAATATGAGCTTGCAGCAGCCAGCGTCATCTCACAAGATCCTCGGGTGCCGAGAATGTCAAACAACTGACGAAAGTGAAGTCTTGGTATGATTGATGATTGCTCATTTTTATGTATATTTTTTAATGCCTGGCTTGAGATCGACTGACACACCCTCCGAGATCGACCAGTCGATCGGGATCGACGTAATGGGCACCCCTGCGCTACATTATACATCGTTAAAAGTTATGTTGAAGAGGTTCATTTAGCCTACTGAGGTATATTTATAAATGGTTGATTTATATAGGCTAGTAGGTAAAGTGTTGTACCTGACAACTCTTGATGGTACAATCCATATACATCACGTCACAGACAACGTCACGCTAACATCACGTGACACCTCTGATGAAGGCTGCAGAAGCAAGGTAGCCCAAACTGGTCAGCTACAACACTTTACCTTACTAGCCTATATAAATCAACCATTTATAAATAGTTAAATGTTGTTACCCACATACGAAAAACGAGCAGCACTCTTTGAAACAGTATGTGGGCATACTTTCATTTTGAAGTGTCTCGTTTGGTCTGTGGACGGATGTAAGGAAGCTACTTACGGGTATGGCTAACGAGGTATTTGTCATTTGTTGGTATTTTACTTGGTAAAATGTTTGATCCACATGCTGTGCATGTTATTATTTTTACGTTTGTAACTTGCTTTATTTATTACAGTTTTCAGGGGGAATTTGAAGGGAAAGTAAGCCTTCAAATAAATCAGTTCAAGAAAGCCATTGTGTCTGTGCTATTTGGAGGGAGTTACACTTTCAAACCTCACTAATGCCTTGCATCGTCTATATCAGACATATAACAACGGGCGGGTGTGGCTTTGATGAAATGTTGTTTCGGGTGGATGACGACTTTAGTGATGCGGTTGCGGATTATATAATTGCCTATCTGCGCATCTCTACCAAGGACACAATGGCACTGACTAGGATGGCGTAAGCAGGGATCGAACCTGCAACCCTCAAGTTGCTGGCACAGCCACTCTACTAACCGAGCTGTACCGCCCATGAAGGCCTAGGTGGGAAACACACGGCCCGCCACTGCTGCCAATTGTGACATGCTTCACACCCACAGCTGAGTAGCGCAGCTTTTCATTATTTTAAAGCGCTTGCAGAGGTAGATAAAGTTGTTTACTAGTGTTTACTTATCAAACATTTTAGTACGCTTTTGCAGCTCAAGGAGGGAACAATGAAGTCTTTGCATGCTCGCCTCGCATAGAAAATATCCCGTCTGGCTTCTTTAGATGTACATTAACATGGGGGCGGTACAGTGGTACTTTAATGGCCTAAGAAGTCTTCAATAAAGTATTTAGAGGATTTTTCCCCCTTCTCAATGCTAACTGGACAGGTTCACTCAACCATGAAAGAAGGAGCGCAGCACGCTCCTCAGCCCGTACATTACGCCATTATCCTCCGCCGTTGATTTAATAGGCATATCTTGGGCATCTGAAAATAGCAGACAATTGTTTGTCTCTCACCCCTCCTCCCCCCAAAAAATGTTTTTAATAAACACTTCAGTTCTTAAATGGCTTCTTATGCTCTTAATGTTCCCTTGCATGTCTGCGACCGAGCTCATTTTGCTTGTGTGCTCTTTTGGATTTAATGATTTCCGGAACTCATTTGCTCGCTGTGGGTTTAGTAATAAGGTCTTCTGAATGTGCTTGTAATGAAGACAGATTCATTTTCTTTTTTTTTTTTGCCCCACATTTGGTTTGATTGAAAGTGCCCCGCAACAGTTTAAAAGTTTGCCGTGAGACAACAAACGTGTACAACTGTACAATAAGACTGTATAAATCATTTAGAAGTAACTTAATAATTAAGGTGTGTGTTAATCATTAATGAACAGTTATAAATGACCTAGAACAGTCTTTAATCCAAACTGGGGGATCTTCACTTTGCAGTTCCCGGCTCCTGCAGCACTTTATTTGATCTATGTACACATTTGTAGAAATAAATAAAAAAAGAATAGCCCATTTTACAAACTTAATTGGTTCTGTGACGGAGCTCTTAATTCAAAGCACATGCATTTCAAATCAACATCTCCCATTGAAATTAATTTAAATGATGTTTGCTTCCCCTAAAATAGCACCATTTTAACGTGTAACGTGCATTTTATATATATATATATATATATTTTTTTTTAGTTATGAAATATTGTATGAAAACAATACAATTGTTACGGACTTATCAATCAATCATTCAATCAATCAATGTTTATTTATATAGCCCTAAATCACAAGTGTCTAAAAGGGCTGCACAAACCACAACGACATCCTGGGTAGAGCCCACATCAGGGCAAGGAAAAACTCACCCCAGAGGGACGTCGGTGACAGTGACCATGATGACCATGAGAAACCTCCTCTTTCCATGAAATCAGGGGACCGAAAGCAATGGATGTCGAGCGGGTCTAACATGATATTGTGAAAGTCCAATCCATAGTGGAGCTAACATAACAGTGAGAGTCCAGTCCAAAGTGGATCCAATATAGTAGCGAGAGTCCCGTCCATAGTGGAGCCAGCAGGAAACCATCCCAAGTGGAGGCGGATCAGCAGCGCAGAGATGTGCCCAACCGATACACAGGCGAGCGGTCCATCCTGGGTCCCGACTCTGGACAGCCAGTACTTCATCAATGGCCACCGGACCGGACCACCTCCACAAGGGAGGGTGGGACGGACGAGAAAAAGAAGAGAAACGGCAGATCAACTTGTCTAAAATGGGGGGTCAATTTAAAGGCCAGAGTGTACAAATGAGTTTTAAGATGAGACTTAAATGCTTCTACTGAGGTAGCATCTCAAACTGTTACCGGGAGGGCATTCCAGGGTACTGGAGCTCGAACGGAAAACGCTCTATAGCCCGCAGACTTTTTTTGGGCTCTGGGAATCACTAATAAGCCGGAGTCCTTTGAACGCAGATTTCTTGCCGGGACATGTGGTACAATACAATCGGTAAGATAGGTTCGAGCTAGACCGTGTAGTATTTTAAACGTGAGTAGTAAAACCTTAAAGTCACATCTTGAGTGCACAGGAAGCCAGTGCAGGTGAGCCAGTATAGGCCTAATATGATCAAACTTTCTTGTTCTTGTCAAAAGTCTAGCAGCCGCATTTTGCACCAACTGTAATCTTTTAATGCTAGACATGGGGAGACCCGAAAATAATTTGTTACAGTTATCGAGGCGAGATGTAACAAACGCATGGATAATGATCTCCGCGTCGTTAGTGGACAGAATGGAGCGAATTTTAGCGATATTACGGAGATGAAAGAAGGCCGTTTTAGTAACGCTTTTAATGTGTGGCTCAAAGGAGAGAGTTGGGTCGAAGATAACACCCAGATTCTTTACCGAATCGCCTTGTTTAATTGTTTGGTTGTCAAATGTTAAAGTTGTATTATTAAATAGAGGTCGGTGTCAAGCAGGACCGATAATCAGCATTTGCGTTTTTTGGCGTTGAGTTGCAAAAAGTTAGCGGACATCTATTGTTTAATTTCATTTAGACACGCCTCTAGTTGACTTCAATGCGGCGTGTTGATCAGCTTTAGGGGCATGTAGAGTTGTCATCAGCATAACAGTGAAAGCTAACACCGTATTTGCGTATGATGTCACCTAGCGGCAGCATGTAGATGCTGGAGAGTGCAGGGCCAAGGACCGAACCCTGGGGAACTCCACACGTTACCTTAACATAGTCCGAGGTCACATTGTTATGGGAGACGCACTGCATCCTGTCAGTAAGATAAGAGTTAAACCAAGACAGGGCTAAGTCTGACATACCAATTCGTGTTTTGATACGCTCTAATAAAATATTATGATGGACGGTTTAGAAAGCAGCGCTAAGATCGAGGAGCAGCAACATAGATGACCCATCAGAATCCATCGTTAGCAATAGATTATTAGTCATTTTTGCGAGGGCTGTCTCCATAGAGTGATTTGCCCTGAAACCAGATTGGAGTTTCTTGGTATTTTTCTGTGTTGCAATCAGGTTCCTGTCCTGTGCTCTTATTTTGTAGTTTTCACTTCCTCTTTTGATGCAGCAGCTTCACTACTGCCTTTAAACGCGAGTCCTCACACCTGCTTTCTGTTTGTAATCAAGACTATTTAAGTTGTGCGAAAGCCTTCGTTCTTCGTTGGGACGTTATTCATTATCTTTAGTCGCGTCAAGTTCGATAGTACTTTGTGGACACCGCCTCTGCTCCGCACATATCGTAAGTCTTTGCTGTTGTCCAGCATTCTGATTTCCTTTACTTTGTAGCCTTTTTATGTTAGTTTTAGTCCAGCATAATTATCCCTATTATTCAGTGCCTCTTCTAGTGGTGTTCGTATTTTGCTTTCATTTTGTTTAGTGCGTAGGTGTCAAACCTATTTTAGCTCAGGGGCCCCAGGGAGGAAAATCTAATCCCAGGTGGGGCGGACTGGTAAAATTATGGCATGATAACTTAAAAACAAAGATAAATTCAGATTAGATGTGAAGTTGATGTAGACTCCAGAGATTGAAGCGTTAAATATAAAATGTATGTATTTCCTGGCACACCATTATCATCATTTCATGACCCAAGCAAAACACTTTTTACACTTTTATACTGAAATAAATACACCTACAACTTATTTAATAAAAACATAGAAAAAAACTACTAGCAGCGGTAAAGTTTAGATCCATGAAGGAAAGAAGAAAGTGAATGAATGTTTATAACTGAATACATTTACATATGCATACAAATTTGTCTTCTTTTTATATTATTTCTTTTAATTAAGTAAGCTTTTTCCAAAACACAATATATAATGTGAGATATAACAGGACAATGCATACGTTTATCATTTGTTTTCAAAACGCTTACAAAAAAGTGGCACCCCAAAAATTGACTGGGGGACCCCATTTTTATGACTTGATGGGGTCCATGATGGGAATTTTCCAAAAGGGGTCCCATGAAAATTCCTAGCGCCAACACTGCTGTCAACAGAGGAGAAAAAATGCTTTATTTAAATAAATATATTATTTATAAAGCAAGTTTGAGAATTATTGGCAAATTTTCACTTAGTCCCGGCCTTGGCGTGCTGCCCGCCTTGGCACGCATATATGTGTCCTTCTTTTTGGGATTTCACAATATGGTCAGCCTAACTTAGAATATGTTCCCCATACTAAAGTGTTACCGACTGCCTTTTACTTTGTATATAAAATAAGTGATGTTTTCCTTAAAAATCTATTTTATATTGCCAGACTGGAAAAAGAGACTCGTGTGGCCTTGAATTTGGGCATACTGGCCGACATGCAGACCAAGTTGCAGAACAACATGGGCGCCGTCGGACTGCTGAATCAACAAGTGAGAGCACACACACACACACACGCACACACACACACACACACACACACACACACACACACACACACACACACACACACACACACACACACACACACAAACACACACACACACTACACAAGGCCCTGTTAGAAACACTGCAAACCACCCGCTGTTGAGCTCACAAAGCCGAGCAAGACTTCATACGTCCGACTTCAAAATAAGAGGCACGTACAGGCGAGGCGCACACATCCATCCATCCATCTCCTCTTTCTGAGATAAAAGGTAGGGATGGGTGTGGTGTGGGCGGAGGAGAGCGAGGAGGCGGGATGAGAGCAAATGGTATTGGAAAAAAGCGGTGATGTCTCTTTCCAGCGGTAAATGAGTTCCCTTTGATGGCAGTGAGAGAGGGCTGTATATCAATACTGCTGTGCTGATCTCTCCATGACAGCGTAGGGAAATGGCCCGCTGTGATAAAACAATGTAGCAGGTGAGAAAAGAAACACACGTAAGGGGAAACAAAAAATGTTGAATTTTCATTTTTCTTTTGTCAACAAAAGTCAACAAAATCACCAAAAGGAGGACAAATCAAAAGTGCTCTTCAGCCCACTCAGTTCTGCAAAAAGAAAACTCTAGGGTCTGAAAGAAGCAGCCTGCTGACTGTCACTTGTTGACGTTGCGATCGTGTGTTGCTGTCATGCAATTGTGTGCACGTGAGGGAGGAGGGAACGTGTGTGACAGTGCATCTTTACTTTAATCCAGTGGATTTTAGACACACGGATAAAACAGAAGTAGTATGTAGCAGTGGTGTGCTTTCAGGGCCAGCAAGGACTTCTCTGCTGGCCTAATATAACCAAAAATCATAATTAAAGGGGAACATTATCACAATTTCAGAAGGGTTAAAACCAATAAAATTCAGTTCCCAGTGGCTTATTTTATTTTTCGAAGTTTTTTCAAAATTTTACCCACCATGGAATATCCCGGAAAAAGGCTTTAAAGTGCCTGATTTTATCTATCTTTAAATCCATCGTCCATTTTCCTGTGACGTCATGTGATGCCAACATGGCGGATAGCACAGCAAGATATAGCGACATTAGCTCGGATTCAGACTGGGATTTCAGCCCCTTAAGCGATTCAACAGATCAGGCATGTATTGAAACGGATGGTTGGAGTATGGAGGCAGATAGCAAAACGAAATTGAAGAAGAAACTGAAGCTATTGAGCAAATAGCTATTGAAGCTATTCGGCGATCGTTTAAGTATGGCCCAATATTTTTTGCCATTTTGTTAAATAGTTTTGAGAACAATAATGGGGGAAAAATGTGCGGAACCCTAGTAAATGTAGATGCTGCTAAACACTCCAACATGTTGCCTTATTGTTATTTTTATTTTTTTATTTTTTTTAATCCTTCAACAGAAAGAAAATAGCTCGAATAGACAAATCTTTTTTCTTTTCTACCAATATTTCTGTGCAAAATCCCACTAAATTCTCATGTCACAACACACACAAAAGCCACTATTCACCTCTGCCAGCACTTTGTTAGGATTGATGATATTGTTATTAGCAACATAGCTCAAAACATTATCTAGGGAGGCAGATTTTGATTATACTTTTCATAATTGGCCAAAACGAGTAAGAAAAAAATGATTATGTTTTGAGGATTTATAGGCTGCGTCTCCAAGTGATTTTTTTGTTTATTTATATATTACTATGATTGATTATTATACATAACTTGTAAATATCTATGAAAAATATTTTTTTCACAATGACAGTACTGTGATAATAAGTACTTTATCAACAGAATTCCAACGATTTAAAGCACCTGCATTTTCACAATTGGTAAAAATCAAACAATGAAAACACAATGAAGTGTGAGGATGAAAACTGTCAATGTCTTTAGTTTCTTTTACAGTTGGAAATAAAAAAAACATTGTTTTGACTAATGCTGTCAAAGCCTGCTTGAATGGAAGAGCAAACTCATCATTTTTACACCTTTCTCACGCCCACCTTTCATCCACACTTATTCATGCAAAAGAGACAAGATGTTGTTTTTTTTTATTTTGTTATTTCACCCACTCAACCCTTTGCAAGTAGCATCCAAAAATGATGAAAATGAAAATGCAAAACTAATTATGTGTGTTCATCCCTAAAATTTGATTGGATGTTTTGCTGTCAGAGCGACTAAATATTAAGCGTATTTGGTTCCTTTTGACACATCAACTTCCTGTCATTGGCTCCTTAAGGGTTAAGCCTAAACCCCCGAGTTATTTGTAGTCATCAGATTAGTGTGTGCTAGCGTAATATTAGTAAAACCTTATACACTCATCTCGGCGCACACACACACAAGGACGTGTGCAGCTGTCATCATTCGTCTCTTTGTCGCTTCTCTTCTTTACTTTCCTGTTTTACTCACAGCTAAAAATACATGATTTCATTCCTTTTTATGTGCCACTTTGCCTAAGTAATTACCATGCAAACATGTGCACTTTTTACCACTAAATGTTAGCTAAATGATTAAAAATGTGGCTTTATAGGGCGGCCTATTGTGTAACGTATTATATGCATACAAACATATGTGTATAATACAAACATACTTTTCAAACAGAGTATAGTACCGTTTTTGATTCATTAGTACCGTGATTCTATACTAGTACCGGTATACCGTACAACTTTAGTTTATATATTTATATATGGGCATATGTGTGTGTATATATGTGTATACATGTGTATATATGTATATATGTACATATGTATATAATTGTATATATGTGTATATGTATATGTATATATATATATATATATATATATATATATATGTGTGTGTGTGTGTGTTTATATGTGTCTAAATGTATATTTGACTGTGTATTTGTAGGTGTGTATATATTTATGTATGTATGTATGTATGTATATTCTCCTCCAAGCATATTACTGGGTATTTATGCCATAACAGCTCAATTTTTGTTTCATCTGCCGTCACATGGACAAAGTTAAGACCTTCTAGTGCAGGGGTAGGGAACCTATGGTTCAAGAGCCAGATGTGGCTCTTTTGATGACTGCATCTGGCTCTCAGATAAATCCTAGCTGACATTGCTTAACACAATAAGTAATGAACATTTCCGCTGGTAATCATAGCGTTAAAAATAACGTTGAAAATACAAAACATTCGCATGCATTTTCATCCATACATCCATTTTCTACCGTACCCATTCAAGAAGTGGCATTAATGATAAGAGTAATTTATTTATTATTGGTTAGCTTCAGAATAACAATATTATTAAAAAAGAATAAGAGACTTAGAACACTTTGAAAATGTTGGTCTTGCTTAAAAATGCACACATTTAGTTGTACTCAGTGTAAAAAAATATGATATGGCTCTCACGGAAATACATTTTAAAATATTTGGCTTTCATTGCTCTATCAGCCAAAAATATTCCCGACCCCTGTTCCAGAGAAAAGTTATGTGGTCAGATGAAACATAAATTGAGCTATTTGGTCACAATACCCAACAATATGTTTGGTGGAGAAAAGGCGAGGCCTTTATTCCCAGAAACACTACGCACACCGTCAAGCATGGTGGGCCTGTTTTGCTGCCAATGGAACTGGTGCTTTAAATTGGACAATGAAAAAGGAGGATTACCTCCAAATTTTTCAGGACAACCAAAAATCATAAGCCCAGAGGTTGGGTCTTGGGCGCAGTTGGGTGTTCCAAACGGATGATGACCCCAAACACACATCAAAAGTGGAAAAGGAATGGTTCAATCAGGCAAGAATGAAAGTTTTAGTACGGCCTTCCCAAAGTCCTGATTTAAATGTGTGGCCATACTGAAGAAACAAGTCCATGTCAGAAAACCAACACATGTAGCTGAACTGCACCAATTTTGTCAAGAGGAGTGGTCAAAAATGAATCCAGAAGCTTGTGGATGGCTACCAAAAGCGCCTTATTGCAGTGAAACTTGCCAAGGGACATGTAAGCAAATATTAACATTGCTGTATGTATTTTCAGTAGAGCCATAATAAATTCATAAAAGAACCAAACCTTATGAATGTTTCACAAGTATGTGCTCCAATCACTCTATCACAAAAAATAAGAATTGTAGAAAGTATTGGAAACTTTACAAGTGTATGTAAACTTTTGATTGCGACTGTATATATATTTAGAAAGGAGGTGGAGGCAGTGTCGACACCGCTGTGGATACTTTCTGAATGTTTAAAACTACACATCGCTTGTTTATGGCTTTCTTTGTACTCACATTGATCTCTGTCAATGTCATATATGATTTCTGTAAAAAAAAATTCCAACTTGATTGCTCAAATGGCTTTCTTTCATAGTGTGTCTCCCACTTGCATACATTACAGTACAAACCATATCTAACTGCAATTGTACAAGTGCATTTTTTCCATTTGGCCTCCAACATGCATGAAAGCAAGTGTGAAAGACCAATTGAGAATGTGATAGGCACGTCTGCGCTCTCATCACCGTGCCAGCCGCCAACTCGGCATGATTGATTTATCTCTGTAACTTTGAGTTAAGTGTTTAATTTGGTTCATTTAATTGTTGCATCGCTTCAAGTTTTTCTCCTTTTTTTTTAACAATATTTGTGTTCTCTTTCTCCTGCAGTTAACTGCCCTCAGTGAGGAGAACAAGCGTTTGCGTCGGCAGCTAGCAGAAGAGAAGTCCAAAGGCCGACAACCTCCATCGGCCACACCATTCCTCTGCTTGAAACAAGCAACGACGCACACTGGCTGCATCTAAGACCCTAAGGTGAGCCCACCGACCAAGGCAATAGACCCCGCCTCCTGTCCCGCCCCTTCTGAATTCAGACCAGAGAGGGATTGGCCCAAATAAAACCTGCAGAACACTTTGACCTGTCACGGCTTTTTCACCTCAAGCTGCTCTCTGGGGGAAGGTGCTCAGTGAGAGGTTAACTTCCTGCAGGTCAAAGTCGTGTCCCTGGGTGCTCATCGCCTTCAGGAAGGAAAAACTGAGTGAATGTAGGAAGGAAAATTTACTAAAACTCCCCAAAAATATATTTTTTGTATGATAGCACCTTTTTTAGCCATTTGAACTCCTCTAATGTGCTCTTTTAATGTCTTCAATGTAATTGTTGTTCTTTGATGTTTCCCTCTTACATGTGTGTAAAAGGGATGTGTGCTATGCCTATGAGTAGTTTTTTTCTCTTGGCCTGAGTCTGGACCCCGTCTCCAGGGGCCCAGGATTAGACCGATTTTTTTTTTTCTCACCCCGCCCCATTGTTTACCTCTATCTCACCTTTTTTGTAAGGGGCGCCGGATGTTGGCAGACCCGTCAGCGATGCTGTTATGTCTCCCTGTAACGTTTGTCTGATCTTGAATGGGATTGTGCTCAAAATTTAAATGTCCCCTCCAAAACGGACAAGCGGTAGGAAATGGATGGATGGATGGATTAATAAAGTATTTCTGATTCTGATTCTGATGTTGCTAACACTTGGCATGATTAAAGACCTCCACTACCAAAATGGATACATGGATGATACAGCAGAGGATTGGGAGAATGTCATGTGGTCAGATGAAACCAAAATAAAACTTTTTGGTATAAACTCAACTCGTCATGTTTGGAGTAAGAAGAATACTGAGTAGCATCCCAAGAACACCAAACCTACTGTAAAGCATGGGGATGGAAACATCATGCTTTGGGGCTGTTTTTCTGCTAAGGGGACAGGACGATTGATCCGTGTTAAGGAAAGAATGAATGGGGCCATGTATCGTGAGATTTTGAGCCAAAACCTCCTTCCATCAGTGAGAGCTTTGAATGGTTGACCAAATACTTATTTTCCACCATAATTTACAAATTAATTCTTTAAAATTCCTACAGTGTGAATTCCTGGATTTTTTTTCACAATCTGTCTCTCACAGTTGAAGTGTACCTATGATGAAAATTACAGACCTCTGTCATCATTTTAAGTGGGAGAACTTGCACAATCGGTGGCTGACTAAATACTTTTTGGCCCCACTGTACATGTATAGCGCTTTTCTCCCTTCAGGGTACTCAAAGCGCCTTGACACTATTTCCACATTCACCCATTCACACACACACATTCACACACTGATACTTGGAAGGCCCTAACCACGACCCATCAGGAGCAAGGACATAACGAACGTGATGAGGATGGCAGAAGCCGGGGATCGAACCAGAAACCCAGGTTGCTGGTACGGTCGCTCTACTCACCGAGCCTTGCTGCACCCATGTTATTTACATAATGTACTTTATTATTCATAGTGGTACTTCAGACAGAATCCTGCTAAACCAAAGCATTTATCTCTATATAAAACGATAAAAGTCCATTAAGTCCATTCCAAATACATTAAACACATTTTATAGAGAATAGTTTTACATGCAGAAAACTTTGTAAAATTGATTAATCACCTTTATATATATATATATATATATATATATATATATATATATATATTTCCATCCATCTTCCTCCGCCTATCTGAGGTGAGGTTGTGGGGGCAGCAGCCTAAGCAGGGAAGCCCAGACTTCCCTCTCCCCAGCCAATTCGTCTAGCTCCTCCCGGGGGATCCCGAGGCGTTCCCAGGCCAACAGGGATAGATAGTCTTCCCAAGGTGTCCTGGGTCTTACCCGTGGCCTCCTACCGGTCGGACGTGCCCGAAACACCTCCCTAGGGAGGCGTTCGGGTGGCATTCTGACCAGATGCCCGAACCAGCTCATCTGGCTCCTTTCCATGTGGAGGAGCAGCGGCTTTAGTTTGAGCTCCCCCTGGATGGCAGAGCTTCTCACCCAATGTCTAAGGGAGAGCCCCACCACCCCAGTGGGCACAGAGACGTTTAATTAACATTGAACCAACGTTACTTTCCCGTGTTGAAATAACGTTGGATTTGGGTTGAAAATTAAAGTTGGATCAACGTTTAAATACCGACGTTGAATCAACGTCAATGTTTCAACGTTGATTCAACTTTCAGTTTCTACCTAACAGAGACGTTTAATCAACGTTGAAAGAATGTTACTTTCCCGTGTTGAAATAACGTTGGATTTGGGTTGAAAATGAAAGTTGGAACAACGTTTAAATACCACCGTAGAATCTACGTCAGCGTTTCAACGTTGATTCAACTTTCAGTTTCAACCTAAGATCAACCAACCAATTATCGACGTAATATCAACCAATATATCAACATAATTAAAGACAACAAAACATAGTGCATATATAGCTCCAGGCTGAATCCTGTTAATGCAAAATTACAATTAAGTACAAAGAAAATGGATAATGTCAATCGATATAATTATTTATTTAGCCTGTGATGCCCATCCTATTCCTCCCTTCCGTCCAGGGGCATATTTCAGTTTATTTTTTATGGCATCATGGACCATCGTTTCGGTCCCCTTCTGGGTATCCAAGACACTACCTGTAAACAGGCAAAAAGAATACAAATTAATTAAGGTTGCATGTGATTTACCCCAATCAAGTTAATGTAATTATTAAACACACACACAAACTCACCTGTGACTACATCGAGCAGCTTCGTCTCGGCAAAGGCAGTTTTTCCCCCTCTCCCCTTCATGTTCAGATTGGACATTAATTCATTTGTCATGAGCCTAAAATTGAACACGCAAGTCTTACATGCAGGCCAAAAAGTACGGAATTTTGCATTATTATAATTCCCGATCTAGCACTCATAGATTAGAATTTGGCTCTTACATCGCCTATTTTTAATATATATGTAGAGAAAGAGGAAAATACCTGTCCGTGATGGTGCTTAAACAGCTCTTTAAGTCATATCCACCAATCTTTGAGAGCCTGGCTGTCTGCAAATATACAAGAGAATGTGTTTAGCATCCACGGGGGGAAGGGGCTGGCAAACACATACATATACATTCAAGTATAGGGCCTGTTTTATCTACACCGGTTTTATCTACACGATTTCATAACCTGAAATTTCTACCTAAATACAATAATATTTCCGATGTAAAAACAGCTACACAATTATAATGTTATAATTACTTACCAGCAAATCTTTCTTGCCTGGTTGAGTTGTTATCAACTCGTCAAGGTCGAGTAGTTCCTCCACTGTCTCCAATTTCTGCACATGGAAGGACAGTTTTATCAAAAAATTATCCTTTTTGGTATTATATGTATCATAGCAAGTGTACTGTGTCGTTCCATATATGCATAAACTGAAATCATTGGTACATTGCCTTGCATTAACGTTCTGCTTTACAATTACCGGGTAGTTGTAAATGTACATAGACTTAGGGGCGGACCAGATGAAACGTGGGGGAGGGTATGTTTTTTGGGGGGAAAAAAGAGATTGTTTAGCAAAAACTGAAAAATAAATAGTTTGTTTTCCTGACGTATATAAAAAAAAGTTTGCTCGTGTAAGCTCTGCAAAAAATAAGTTGGTTGCCTTCTTGTGCCAAGAGAAGAAACTTTGTACCCCCCAAAAATGTCTGCGCTCCGTGCAGTCTTTTATTCCATCCATCCATCCATTTTCTACCGCTTATTCCCTTTCGGGGTCGCGGGGGGCGCTGGCGCCTATCTCAGCTACAATCGGGCGGAAGGCGGGGAACACCCTGGACAAGTCGCCACCTCATCGCAGGGCCAACACAGATAGACAGACAACATTCACACTCACATTCACACATTAGGGCCAATTTAGTGTTGCCAATCAACATATCCCCAGGTGCATGTCTTTTATTGTCAATCATAAAACATATGAAACAAAATCTGTCTGGATATTTTATTGTCATATATTTTAGTATACATGTTGGCCAACAGGTCAACAGTGAAACCATTTGGAAGTTTCAATACTTGACAAAAGCTCTTGTAATAGCAGTACTGGCCTTATCAGTAAAATAAAAAAATAAGTAAAGATCATAGGCTGCTGCCCCCGCGACCCGACCTCGGATAAGCGGAAGATGATGGATGGATGGATGGATCATAGCATTTAATATTACATGAATCCTTTTATGGGAGACCCGTGGACTTGCCTTTTGAGACAAAGCCTTGCTAACAAGTCAAACTAATTAAAAAGTACCTGTACTTAAAATAAACTGGCAACATTTTAAATAAACATTAAAATGAGCCAGAAAAACCTAACTGCCGTCCAGACGGGTGTTTTGAAGATCAAAATCAAGAGGAAGTAAATTAATACAGTGACTGGTGCGGCTGTAAAAGACAATGGGTACAGAACCTCAAAAAAAATGTTGTTTTGTGTTAGCCTGGAAAAATAATTGTTTGCTTTTGGGCAGGTGGGGAAAAAAATGTTAGTTGTCTGCTTGGGGAGAAAAAAAAAGTTTGCTCAGGTCCAGTTTATACAGTCAAAATAAACGTTGAGAATAGGCGTGAGATACATTTCTCGTTTTCCTGCAACCCTCTTGTGAAAGGGCCAAAATTATATCCATATAAATAACCAATATTATCTCAAGGTACAAACCTGAATCTTTATAGACGTCGATGGTTTTCTTTGCTGTGAAATAGTTTGATTTCCAATTCAAATCTTCGCTCTTCGTCTTGTTTGCTGGATTGGAAAGGAAGTACTTCAGCCCGCATGCGCACAAGCACGCTGCCATCAAGCGGCGGTTTTGTTGAAAACTGTCGCAAATGGCCGATGCCAGGGCAGAATGTTTGGCAAGTTGAATTGTACACGTTGAAACGACGTTGAAACGACGTTGAAACGACGTTGAAAAGACGATGTCCCCCAATGATGAAAACAAACCAGATTTGCAACATATGGTGTGGTGGGTCAGTTGGTTGTGACTTGGTCGGGATGTGGTTGAGTGACGTCGCGACGTAATTTCAACGTCACCTCGATGTTGAACTAAGGACGGGTGCCCACTGGGACCCGGCGGAGGAAACTAATTTTGGCCGCTTGTACCCGTGATCTTGTCCTTTCGGTCATGACCTTAAGCTTATGACCATAGGTGAGGATGGGAACGTAGATCGACCGGTAAATTGGGAGCTTTACCTTCCGGCTCAGCTCCTTCTTCACCACAACGGCTCGATACAGCGTCTGCATTACTGAGGACGCCACACGGATCTGCCAGTCGATCTCACTCAATGCGGACCAAGCTCTGATACTGATCATACAGGGAGTTACCCAATACTCTCTGACAACTCCCCACAGGACTTCCCGGGGGACACGGTCGAATGCTTTCTCCAAGTCCACAAAACACATGTTGACTGGTAGGGCAAACTCAAGCACGATTTGACTGGTTGGGCAAACTCCCATGCACCCTCAAGGACACTGCTGAGAGTATAGAGCTGGTCCACAGTTCCACAACCAGGCCGAAAACCACACTGTTCCTCCTGAATCCGAGGTTCGACAATCCGACGTAGCAATAATAGAAGCAATAATCTAAATAAACAAGAGAACGGAGTGTGACTAGATCCAAGGGTGTGAATGGTGAAAGACTATGTGTAAGAATTAATTGCTGCGTGTTACCAGAGTGTTGAGCGAGAGGCAAGTCTTAAAGGGTCTGGGCAGGCTCGTATGTCCATGAGCAGGCAGGTAGTCAAGGCTATAACGAGGTGGCAAAAGGTCCGAGTCCAAGCGGGAGGTCGAGATCCAAGAGGCAGTCCGGAAAGCAAAGGAACAAGGAAATGACGAGACGCACAGCTCGTCAAAACGGGAACGAAGGCGGACTGCTGGAAGGACGACAAGGAAGACATGGGACCAAATCAAACACGATAGGAGAAAACACAAAGAGCAAGACTAAGGTTGCATCAAGCATAAAGATTGCTTACGGTACTCCAACAGAATACTACGTTCTTGCCCGGGATAGCAGGATGAGCAGGCTTATCTGATCATCAGCACCAGGTGTGCTGATTGCCGGCGATTGATAGCAGCTGCTTCCTGCAGCCGGTGTGGCGCATGCCTTGCACCCTCTTGGAGGTGCGCTCAGCGCACAGATAAATGCACACGTGCACCCGGGCTGTGACAGTAACACTGTGTATAGCTTTCACTTTTTACCCAGAACTTGTCCAACATGTAATAGGATGCTACTTGGCACTCAACAAAATAGTTGTATTGTCCTAGCAATAAAGTCAAGATCTTACAAAATAAAGTGCAATTTTAACAAATTATGGTCAAATTACTGTACAAGCACTTTTCATGTCGATGATTGTTCAGAGGAGCAAAAACACTCATTTCAATTTTTCCAATTTATATTGAAGTTCAACTTGACACTTTAACATGAATATACAGTGGAACCTCGATTTACGAACTTCTTTGGTTCTTTAACATGTTTTGCTGACCGAATCGTTTCTAAATTGAAATAAATTTCTTCATGAGAAACAATATAAACATGATTAATTGGTTCTAGCCTCGTCCAAAGTTCCTAATTTATATTTAAAAATGTACCCTTTGAAGACACAATGTTGTGTTTGTATATTGTACATGTATCAAACCAATATAACGAGCAGGCAACGACTCAACAATCTCTTATTTAAGAAAATAAAACATAATTCACTTTGTGAAAGGCAAAGTATAGTATTTCCCACACTTGTAATGGGTATCAGGATTATCTCAGGGAGAGCATGTCCCAAATTCCAAGCTGTTTTGAGGCATGTTAAAACAAATAATGCACTCTGTGACTTCAATAATAAATATGGCAGTGACATGTTGGCAATTTTTTCCATAAATTGAGTTGATTTATTTTGGAAAACCTTGTTACATTGTTTAATGCATCCATCAGGGCATCACAACACAATTAGGCATAATAATGTGTTATTTCCACAACCTTATATATAAGTATCGGTTAATATCGGTATCGGTAATTAAGAGTTGGACAATATCGGGTATCGGCAAAAAAGCCATTATCTGACATCTCTAGTTTTTATGTCTCTGATACTTCAAGTGGTGTCTTATATTTGGGTTCAATCTTTATTCTTCTAGTGGAGTTCCCCAGGGTTCGGTCCTTGGCCCTGCACTCTTCAGCATCTACATGCTGCCGCTAGGTGACATCATACGCAAATACGGTATTAGCTTTCACTGTTATGCTGATGACACCCAACTCTACATGCCCCTAAAGCTGACCAACACGCCGGATTGTAGTCAGCTGGAGGCGTGTCTTAATGAAATTAAACAATGGATGTCTGCTAACTTTTTGCAACTCAACGCCAAAAAAACGGAAATGCTGATTATCGGTCCTGCTAGACACCGAACTCTATTTAATAATACAACTCTAACATTTGACAACCAAACAATTAAACAAGGCGACACGGTAAAGAATCTGGGTGTTATCTTCGACCCAACTCTCTCCTTTGAGGCACACATTAAAAGCGTTACTAAAACGGCCTTCTTTCATCTCCGTAATATCGCTAAAATTCGCTCCATTCTGTCCACTAAAGACGCTGAGATCATTATCCATGCGTTTGTTACGTCTCGCCTCGACTACTGTAACGTATTATTTTCGGGTCTCCCCATGTCTAGCATTAAAAGATTACAGTTGGTACAAAATGCGGCTGCTAGACTTTTGACAAGAACAAGAAAGTTTGATCACATTACGCCTGTACTGGCTCACCTGCACTGGCTTCCTGTGCACTTAAGATGTGACTTTAAGGTTTTACTACTTACGTATAAAATACTACACGGTCTAGCTCCATCTTATCTTGCCGATTGTATTGTACCATATGTCCCGGCAAGAAATCTGCGTTCAAAGGACTCCGGCTTATAAGTGATTCCCAAAGCCCAAAAAAAGTCTGCGGGCTATAGAGCATTTTCCGTTCGGGCTCCAGTACTCTGGAATGCCCTCCCGGTAACAGTTCGCGATGCCACCTCAGTAGAAGCATTTAAGTCTCACTTTAAAACTCATTTGTATACTCTAGCCTTTAAATAGACTCCCTTTTTAGACCAGTTGATCTGCCGTTTCTTTTCTTTTTCTTCTATGTCCCACTCTCCCGTGTGGAGGGGGTCCGGTCCGATCCGGTGGCCATGTACTGCTCGCCTGTGTATCGGCTGGGGACATCTCTGCGCTGCTGGTCCGCCTACGCTTGGGATGGTTTCCTGCTGGCTCCGCTGTGAACGGGACTCTCGCTGCTGTGTCTTGGATCCTCTTTGGACTGGACTCTCGCGACTGTGTTGTATCCATTGTGGATTGAACTTTCACAGTATCATGTTAGACCCGCTCGACATCCATTGCTTTCCTCCTCTCTAAGGTTCTCATAGTCATCATTGTCACCGACGTCCCACTGGGTCATTATTGTCACCAATGTCCCACTGGGTGTGAGTTTTCCTACCGAGGATGTCGTGGTGGTTTGTGCAGCCCTTTGAGACACTAGTGATTTAGGGCTATATAAGTAAACATTGATTGATTGATTGATTTCCATGCCCCATGTTGTCCTGCATCTACTGCGGTCCATGTGACCACTTGTCCTGTAATCGCCGCATAATACGCCGGCATTCTTGTCTCCCCGTGTTTTAGATGTGTTTTTATACCCTGAATAAAAATGTATTTTTGTCTCTGTCGGTGTTGGAGTTGCAGGAAAAGAAATAAAAGCAAATGTAAGTCGTCACAGGATGAAAACACTCTTTATGGCACTTTTGTCTGGTGTGCCTATATAATAATAATTGAGGCAAGACAAGGCAAAGAAACATGCACAAACCTGTACTTGTGCAGAAAAAAACTCGGCAAAATAATGAGAAGTGTAGGTGAAAGCAAGGCTGAGACCACACACACACACACACACACACACACACACACGCGCAAACTGGTCATTTTGCCTACCAAATCTTTTTTTCTATCCTTCATTGATTCTGCACAAACTAAATTTAGTTATGATTTCCAGTTCTGTTTTAATGATTCCAAGCAAAACTTATATGTCCTTGTTAGTTTGGTTTTCCCTCGTTTACTGTCACACTTATATATATATATATAAAAAATGCTTCCCTTTAAGTGCAAACACGCACCCAAGCAACACACACTGTCATTAAAAATAAAACCACAGGCTTAATAAAAAAAAAAAAAAAAAAAACTTCAGGACTGAGGGGCGAGTCTGCGGCGGTGAAAAGCGTCCCCCTGGAAACAATGAGGAGAATGATCATTTGTTGTTCTTGAAAACCCGGTGAGGTTTCACAGAGGTTAAGCTTCCCTTTGATGTGTTTTTAACTCGTTTCAGCTCTGCCCAGGGATTAGTCAGCCTCACACAAAAACACACACTTGGGTGCGCACACACACTCCTAATTTCCACTCGGTGTGTTCGTCTCGTACAAAGGCGAAAAGAACAGGCTCCATCTTAACCTAATTTCATCAAATGAGCGTGTGTGGTACTTCAGCTGCGTATGTGTGGTCCTCCATTGGTGTATAACTAGCAAAATACTGCAGTATTTCCTCCATCCATCCATCTATTTCCTACCGCTTATTCCCTTTTGGGGTCGCGGGGGGCGCTGGTATTTCATTTCTGTCCAAATTACTAGAATTCTTATTAGCTTACTAGGTATGATTTCTATACAATATAAGACACAAAAATCTCCTTTGCAGGCTGAATTAGGGCCTTAAGCAAACATTTTTGAGTGAAAATGTTCACATGTTTTTATTTATGTAAAACTTTGTTGCCCAAAATAACAGTTGTGACATCATTAAAACATAAAATGTACTGTATACATACTTGCCAACCCTCCCGGATTTTCCAGGAGACTCCCGAAATTCAGAGCCACTCCCGAAAACCTCCTGGAAGAAATATTCTCCCGAATATCTCCCGAAGTTTAGTACAGCTGGAGGACACGCCCCCTCCAGCGCCATGCGGACCTGAGTGGGGGCAGCCTGTTTTCACATCCACTTTCCCACTATATAAACAGCTTCCCTTCCCAGTCACGTTGCAACATCTACGGATTTTAATAAAAAACTGCGCACACAAGGAGACGAAGCAGAAGAACGAGGAAGTTACAGCCATGGCGACGCCGTCTGTAATAGAGTGATTCTATGTTGTCTGTCGCCATCTCCTGGGGAATGTTGGCTACACCGTTATGGGGTTGATTTTTGATTGGCCAACGACGGCAAGTGACTCTCGCCAGTACGCAAATGGCAGAACAAAGGTTACCCAAATAGTGAAAGGTAAGTGTTGTTGTTGTATTTTTAGTAACCAGCAAGCACAGTACAGTTAGTAGAACAACTGTGTTTTTATTACTGTGTATTTGATAGGTGCCGTCTGAAATTCAACTATTTATTTTATTTTTATATGTAATAAAATAAATACACATAGCTACAATTCACTGAAAGTCAAGTATTTCATACACACACACATATATATATATATATATATATATATATATATATATATATATATATATATATATATATATATATATATATATATATGAAATATATATGAAATACTCGAGTTGGTGAATTGTAGATGTAAATAGACTCCTCCCCTCTTAACCACGGCCCGCCCCAACCACGCCCGACCACGCCCCCAACCACAACTCCGCTCCACCCACCGACCACGCCCCCCACCTCCCGATATCGGAGGTTTCATGGTTGGCAAGTATGACTGTATAAGCCTTCCTAACTCAATTCTGACCGGGATCCGAACCCATTGCCTACTGCAGTGTTTTTCAACCACTAGTGTCCCAAGATACAGTCTGGTGTGCCGTTGGGAGACTAAGTAATATCACCTATATGGGTTAAAAATATTTTTCGCAAATCAGTAATTATAATTGGCAATTAATGTGCCATTGTTGAGTGCCTGTACAGCGCAGGTAGCTATTTGCTTTGTGGATGTCGGGAACACATCGTGTGAGACGACGATGGTTTGTCGTGATCACAACATGTAGACGACAACGGCAGGCAGGGTGCAGGTAAAAAGGTGTCAAATGCTTAAACCAAAAATAAACAAAAGGTGAGTGCCACTACGAAAAGGCATTGAAGCTTAGGGAAGGCTATGCAGAACAAAACTAAAATTGAACCTTCTGCAAAGTAAACAAAAACAGAATGCTGAATGACATTAAAGACTTACTGTAGAGCAAAGACGGCATCCACAAACTACATCTTAACATGACATGACAATCAACAATATCCACACAAAGCAGAATAACAACAACTTAAATCATATTGATAGCTAAAACAAAGCAACTGCAGAGAATAGCGCACAAAGGAAGACATGAAACTGCTACAGGACAATACCAACAAAACAAGAGCTATTGTGATGTATGGTTGGTTATGGTTTAAAGGCCTACTGAAACCCACTACTACCGACCACGCAGTCTGATAGTTTATATATCAATGATGAAATCTTAACATTGCAACACATGCCAATGCGGTTTAGTTCACTGAATTGCAATTTTAAAAATGTATTGCGGGAGTATCAAGCTAAAACGTTGCGATATGATGACACGTGCGCGTGACGTCACGTATTGTGAGGAAATTTTGGTCCTGCACCGTTCACAGCTATAAGTCGTCTCTTTTCATTGCATAATTCCATATTATTTTGGACATCTGTGTTGCTGAATCTTTTGCAATTTGTTCAATTAATACTGGAGACATCAAAGAAGAAAGATGTAGTTGGGAAGCGGTGTATTGCGGCCGCCTTTAGCAACACAAACACAGCCCTTGTTTCCTTGTTTACATTCCTGAAAGATGACGGTGAAGCTTTACTATGGAAGAGAGCGGTAAAGCGAACATGGTTCCCTACTACAAGTCAACCGGCAGGTTTCGGTGGGAAAATGGTGGTAATAAGTCGGCTCTTACCGTAGACATGAGCAGAGAGCTTGCACCTCTCAAAAAGGCAGCTGCGACTCACCTTCCTCCTCCCACCGGCCACCCCCGACCGTCGGATGCTTCCACCATTGTTGGATGAAAAGAAAAAACAAATCTTAGCCCGGTCAGACCGGCTGCCTTCGCCTCGTCCAGAAACGTGGCTTCCCTCGGAGACACTGGCGGTCACCACACTCCGACTTTCAGGTACGACTATATAATCTTACTAAAACACTAGTAACACAATAAGCTGATAAGGGATTTTCCAGAATTATCCTAGTATATTTGTCTAATAACATCTGAATCGCTCTGTGATGTCACACGTCTGCCACTTCAGGTACAGGCAGGGCTTTTTTATTAGCAGCCAAAAGTTGCGAACTTTATCGTCGATGTTCTCTACTAAATCCTTTCAGCAAAAATATGGCAATATCGCGAAATGATCAAGTATGACACATAGAATGGACCTGCTATCCCCGTTTGAATAAGAACATCTCATTTCAGAAGGCCTTCAAAGTTATATCCAACAATTGTGACAATGACTTTTTACTGTCAATGTCGGCTACTAAGTTTCATGTTTTTATAAGTTTTCTGCTGGTGGTGTGCCTCCGGATTTTTTCAACGCAAAAAATGTGGCTTGGCTCAAAAAAGGTTGAAAAAGGCTGGCCTGCTGGCTGTGTCAGGAAATCTGACATGTAATTATCAGTGATGGAGTAGGAAAGGGCTGGGAATATGGTTGCAGTCAAAGGTCATATGAAGCACCCTGCCATTCCTTCATTGACATTTTACACACAAAACGGGGCCCCCACAGATCACAGGGCCCTACGCACAGCGTGTGATCGGCATCTATAGGGAGGGATGAGCCCGCCCCCTTGTGCTGCGAGTAACAGGAATGAACAAGAAACAATGGAATTAAAATGTATTCCAAACGGGTTTCTGGCTATCTTCACTTTTGCACTATTTTGTTTTTCTTCTAGGTTCAATGGAAAAGCTCAATTTTTTGCATGCATCCGAGATTAAGTTTATTAAGAATTAGGACATTTATGTTTTTCTAGACAATAAATGAATAGCTTTTAGCTCATTTACTAGTACTGCTCAATGGAGATGGGAGTCTTTGGACACCTAACAATTCGATTCCGATTCTTGGGGTGACAATTCAATTAAAAATTGATTCTGTATTTACACGATTCTCATAATTGTATTTTATTTTTATTTTTATTACGGATACCCATTAGCTGATGCTATGGCAGTCAACTAGTCTTACTGGGGTAATATGTTATTTGGAATTTAAATTATAATAAAACATTTTTTAAAACAGGTTACCTGTTCCAAAAGCTCCTCTTACCTGCTGACATGTGACCTATGTGTGCATTGTTGACTTAAAAAAAGTATTTTGACAAATGTATTTAAAAAAAATCACAGACTGTTAATCAATCTAATAAAAGAAAATTGAGCAACTCCAACCCAATCCCAGCTTTACAATACTTAGGATGGACATGTAAAAAGCAATTAAGAAGTCATAGAGCACAGATACAGTATTTACTTAAATATCAATCAATCAATCAATCAATGTTTATTTATATAGCTTTAAATCACGTGTGTCAAAGGGCTGCACAAGCTACAAAGACATCTTCAGTTCAGAGCCCACATAAGGGCAAGGAAAAACTCGCAATCCAGTGGGATGTCATTGTGAATGACTATAAGAAACCTTGGAGAGGACTGCATATTTAGGTGACCCCGGCCCCCCTCTAGGGGGGACCGGATGCAATGGACGTCGAGTGGGTCTAACATAATATTGTGAAAGTCCAGTCCATAGTGGATCTA
The DNA here is from genome assembly GCF_033978795.1 of Nerophis ophidion. Classification (NCBI taxonomy): domain Eukaryota; kingdom Metazoa; phylum Chordata; class Actinopteri; order Syngnathiformes; family Syngnathidae; genus Nerophis; species Nerophis ophidion. The sequence continues at coordinate 28,688,390 of NC_084625.1, read as the reverse complement.
ACATAATAATGACAGTACAGTCCATAGTGGATCTAACATAATAGTGTGAGAGTCCAGTCCATAGTGGGTCTAACATAACATTGTGAAAGTCCAGTCGGTAGCGGATCTAACATAATTGTCATGTCTGTGTGTTCATGTTTCGTTTTAGTCATGTTCGGTTTTGTTTTTTGGACATTGTTTCCTGCTTTTGCACTTCCTTGTTTGCTTTGTTTCCATGCTAACCCATTAGTTTTCACCTGTCCACATGTCATGCACCTGTTTTCAATCACCATAGTATTGTTCAAGCCACAATTACCAGGTAGTCAGCCTGGCAACATCACCTTCTGCACCCATGATATCCATGCTGCTTTTTCTCATACCCTTGTCACGGTAAGTTTTCTCGTTACTTATTCCACAATGCAAGTTTTTGTTTCATGTTTATATTTAATTGCCTTTGTGCTAGTCTTTTGTTTCATAGCCCAGTTTTTGTACCGCCATTGTGCGCGCTTTTTGTTGGTTCCTGTTTTTAGTTATAGTGTCAAAATAAAAAGCTGTTGCTAACTTCACGCCATCTCCGGTCCCAGTTCACTGGCTTCTCGGGAGAACAATCACCTCATAGTCCAAGTCGTGACAATAATAATGAGTCCAGTCCATAGTGGATCTAGTTAATAGTGTGAGAGTCCAGTCCATAGTGGATCTAGTTAATACTGTGAGAGTTCAGTCCATAGTGGATCTAACATAATAGTGAGAGTCCAGTCCAAAGTGGGGCCAGCAGGAGACCATCCTGAGCGAAGACGGGTCAGCAGCGCAGAGATGTCCCCAACCGATGCACAGGCGAGCTGTCCACCCCGGGTCCCGACTCTGGACAGCCAGCGCTTCATCCATGGCCTCCGGACCTGTGCTCTTCCCTTCTCAACGAAGAAAGGGGTAGAAGAGAAAATAAAAGAAGCGGCAGATCAACTGGTCTAAAAATGGGGTCTATTTAAAGGGCAGAGTATACAAATGAGTTTTAGGATGGGACTTAAATGCTTCTATTGAGGTAGCATCTCTAACTGTTACCGGGAGGGCATTCCAGAGTACTGGAGGCCGAATAGAAAACGCTCTATAGCCTGCAGACTTTTTTTGGGCTCAGGGAATCACTAAAAAGCCGGAGTTCTTTGAACGCAGATTTCTATACATTACTAAATTAAAGCAGGGACAAATAAATAATAATAATATCAATAATATATGTTTAACGTTTTTAACCCAAAAATGTATTCTTATAAAAAATGTTTTTTTAGATTTATTATGATTTTTTAACTGGTTCTGGAAAATTCTGTATCGATTTAAAATCAGAATAAACAAAAGTAATTTTGACGTGAGTAATTTTTTTTTCAGCACCTCTACTGCTTGACTTACATTGTCCTGCAGTGAACCTGTGCTTAAAACGCAGGTAGGGTGCGGGGCTCCACATGCGGTATAATAACTTTATACATATATTTTTTAGGCAAAAAAAAACCAAGAAGCATCAGCGCCTCTGCTGGTTTAAGTGAAGTAGCTTCCTCTAATTTTGCCGTTATAGGTTGTATTCACCTGAGGTCTTGTGGTTAGAGTGTCCGCCCTGAGATTAGTAGGTCGTGAGTTCAAACCCTGGCCAAGTAATACCAAAGACTATTAAAATGTGACCCATTACTTCCCTGCTTGGCACTCTGCATCAAAGGTTGGAATTGGGGGTTAAATCACCAAAATGATTCCTGAGCGCGGCCACCGCTGCTGCTCACTGCTCCCCTCATCTCCCAGGGGGTACCTAATTTAACGATCCTCTGCCTGTTCAGTGTGTTACTTGCCTTTTCTACATCAGGGGATCACGTCAACACTCGCTATTTGTCATCCTCATAAGTATGCAATTTTTTAAATGATTACATCCATCCATCCATTTTCTACCGCTTGTCCTTTTTAGGGTCATGTGGGGTGCTGGAGCCTATCTCAGTTGCACATGGGCGAAAGGCGGGGTACACCCTGGACAAGTCGCCACCTCGTCACACGGCCAACACTGATAGACAGACGACATTCACACTCACATTCACACAGTAGAGACCATTTAGTGTTGCCAATCAACCTATCCCCAGGTGCATGTCTTTGGAGGTGGGAGGAAGCCGGAGTACCTGGAGTGAATCCACGCAGTCACGGGGAGAACATGCAAACCCCACACAGAAAGATCCCGAGTGCAGGATCGAACCCAGGACCTTCATTGAAATTAAAACAATGTGGTGGAACAGTTTTTTGGGAAATTACCATATAGAGCGGGGCTATTCCACAGGCAGCTCCAGGGCCAAATCTGATGACACCATCCCATCCCACAAGCTCAGTTAAAAACTTGGGATACAATTTTTTTTTGCAGCAAATTCCTGAAAGCACTACAGTGCTCCTGTTGTAGAGGAACTTGGACCACTGTAAACACATTGACAGATCCTTGCATTGGCATTTAAACCTTGCTAGCAAACATAGATGTTTGCTAGCAAGGTCGGGATTTAAGTATAAATCTTCTTTTCCTGTTAGTTGCTTGTAATGTGATTCATGTAACTAAGTTGTTGCTGTAGCTTGTTTACTTCAGATGCAGTCAGTAGTCATTTGTTTAACTCCTATAGATGTACTAGTGGTGTACCTCAAGGTTCCTTTTTAGATCCTCTCTTGTCCCCTATGGCATCAGAAGAGACAGCTAGTAGTAGAGGAAGTCAGGAGACTAGAAGAGGGAGAGCGACATGCTAAAGCTGCCTCAATGGTCAAGCAGGGGAGATGGACCAACTGGGAAAGCCTGGAGAAGAAAAAGCTCAACTGATATGACATCTGGCAAATGGAGGGAGCACGGCTGAGTTTTATCATCAGAGCTAGTACCACCTGCTTCCATCCCCCCTAAATCTGAAAACCTGGGTACCTGAGTACCTGCATCTCTAAGGCATATCCTATCAGGGTGTACTATAAGTAACTGTAACGCTGGTACTCCTCAGGGCTGTGTACTTTCCCCCTAGCTCTTCTCCCTGTACACAAACTGCTGCACCTCCAGTCACCAGTCGGTGAAGCTGCTCAAGTTTGCGGACGACACTACCTTCATCGGGCTCATCTCGGATGGGGACGAGTCCGACTACAGGTGAGAGGCTGGCGTCCTGGTGCAGCCTCAACAACCTGGAGCTGAACGCCCAGAAAACAGTGGAGATGATCATGGACTTCAGGAAAGTCACAGCCCCACCATCCCCCCTCACCCTGATTGACTCTCCCACCCCCGTCTCCATTGTGGACTCCATCCGTTTCCTGGGCACCACCATCACCCAGGACCTCAAATGGGAGCCGACCATCAGCTCCCTCATCAAGAAAGCCCAGCAGAGCATGTACTTCCTGCAGCAACTGAAAAAAACTGAAAGTGCCGACTGAGATGCTGGTGCAGTTCTACTCAGCCATCATCGAGTCCATCCTCACCTCCTCCATCACCATGTGGTTCCCTGGCGCCACAGTCCGGGACAAGCATCGATTGCAGCGCATGGTACGTGCTGCTGAAAAGGTGATTGGCTGCAAACGTCCACTCCTCCAGGACCTGTTCTCCTCCAGGACCAGGAGGCGTGTGGGTCGGATCACAGCTGACTCTTCTCACCCTGGACACAAAATATTCTCCCATCTTCCCTCAGGCAGTAGACTACAGTCCATCCAGACCCACACCTCCCGCCATCTAAACAGTTTTTTCCCCTCTGCCATCAGACACGTGAACAATAACAGGATCTGATAGCTCAGTTACAGCTTATGTTATTCTATTCTGTGTTATATGTCTTTTATGTTGCACGATTGCGCCAAGTAAAATTCCTAATTTGTGAACCCGTTCTCAAACAATGGCAATAAAAACTTTTCTGATTCTGATTCTGATTCTATAAGTCACGCCCAATGACGCTATACTTGGCGGCATAACCAAGTGCTCAGAGAGCTTGCATCAACACTACAACAGAGGTGAACCACCACAAACCATCTCCCACAAACTCCAGCAGGAAAGGTCCACTTCACACATGTTGTACCAGCTGGCCAACATCAAGAGCCTCAAACGACACCAAATAATGCAAGCATCCTGCAGTCGGCTCGAGATTAGAAATTGGAAGTAGACCTTGATAAAAAGCTTGTGTTTCTCCCAGGAAATAATGGCTACAACACTCCAGCCAGACATGGTCCTGTGGTCTCCAACAGCAAAGTTGGCTTATGTTGTGGAGCTGACAGTACCATGGGAAGACGGGGTTGAAAAGGCTTATGAGAGAAAAAAAAATAGTCTGACTTGGCAGCAGAAGTGTCCCAGAACGGCTGGAAGACCAGCATTTTCCCAGTAGAGGTGGGATGCAGGGTATTTGTTGCCACATCTACCATCAGTCTGTTGAGGAAAATGGGGGTGAAGGGTCGCTCCCTCCAACAGGCTATTAAGTCCATATTAAGTGCTGCCGAAAAAAGCAGCAACTGGCTCTGGATTAAGCGTAAGGACCCCAACTGGGCAGTAAAATAGAGACGATGGCAAGCGGTCAGGCTTAAGCCAGACTCAGGGAAAAGGACGTCCCTGCCATGCAGAGTCCAACAGGATATGGAGGGTATGGCATGGAGAGGGGTGTATCTGGGACGCTTTGTACACCGTTGAGCCCCCTGGAGACGTTGTGAGCTTAAATAAACGAAACGTCGATGAAGCAGGGTGCCCACCGGAGGATCCCAATGATATACTTACCCTATCTTTCACCACTCCACACCGACTGCTACCGTCAAGATTTTTCTTACTTACCAAATGCATTGAAACATCTAGTTCTATTTGCTTTACTTTTCATCATTTGTTCACTATTCAACTAGTGGTACGCAAAACTGGTTCAGTTCAGTTTCAGTGTTTCAAACATGCATACAATACAATGTAATGCATCAAACATTTCCAGTTGTTTCATTATAGCATGTCCGAAAAGGAGTAGGAAGAAGCAGAGTTTATGTAATCCTATTCCTGGTTGGACTCACATGTTTTTGCAGACTCTTAAAAACTTTAGAGTGCTGTCATAGAGATGATCTCTGACTTTTTTTTTTGCAGCCAGTCCTTAAAACATACTTGCAAACCCTCACAAATTTTCCGGTAGACTCCTGAATTTCAGTGCCTCTCCCAAAAAATCTCCTGGGACAACCATTCTCCCGAATTTCTCCCGATTTCCAGCCGTACCTGTATGAGAACAGCTTGTCGTCACGTCCACTTTTCCTACATATAAACAGCGTGCCGGCCCAGTCACGTTATAACATATACGGCTTTTGGAGCTCAGTGGGCACAACAAGAAGGAGACTATTATATATGTCTACCTTATCCATAGCTTTATCTATAACCCATAAAGTAGGCAGGCACGGAGCTATTTCTCAGCGTGTGTTTATTCCACCCGGCATGTTAATACACTGACACACAACATCCGAAATCACATTGTGCATTGCTTCAAAACTACGGCAAGTAGTAATGTCCAAAAAACGATAGTGACAGAGAATAGAACGAGGATGGACACTTACTCCTTTCCTGCAAATTAAATGTCACAGATGCTGCCCATACCTATGCTCCTTCTAAGGCTTTGTTACTGGCTGCAAAGCATTGCACTTTCAAATACAACAATGAGTAGATAGGAGTGTTATGTGTGTGTGTATATATGTTAATAAATAAACACTGAAATTCAAGTATTTATTTTATATATGAAATACTTGAATTTCAGTGAATTCTAACTATAATTATACTCAACACACCCCCCAATCTCCCGAATTCGGAGGTCTCAAGGTTGGCATGTATGCCTTGAAAACAGCAGAGTGCTTCTTTAACTGACAAAATAAATAGACCAAACGTAAATGTCCACCGTAGAGGACACTGGTTCTCCGAAACATGCAACATTTTATTAATACTGAAGGGAGAAATCTTCCCCCAGGCCTTAGGTCACTGGAACTGTGGCCCCCAATACAATTCAGTTGAATATCTCCAAATATACAACAGTATTTTCCATTTGGAAAACAGTTTGTAGAAGACTCCTCAGGCAAGTTAGAGCTTTTCTTCCTATCACTCACATACACAAGTGACCCGGAGGGAAGCAGCCACTCAAAAATAAGCGTCTCAGAGGTTGTGCAAGTTAGCAAACAACAAAGGAAGAGTTATGATGCCAATTTGAAGCAGAATCACCAAACTGCAAAAAAACAGATTAGAAATATATTGCTTTTTATTTTTACTAACTGAAAATTGCTGTCATGTGTTTTTCCCAAAAATACGTCTTGGTTGTCTTATGTTAGGGGAGTTTAAGGGGAGATGCCTGACAAAGGAATTCAAGTTTAAGACGATATGGCAGGTTTGTAATTGAAAAGGAAAGTGAAAGGTGGAAGGGATGCTTAGCGACGGGAAAAAGAGCTGAACTACAGAAGAAGAGGGTCATTGAGGAGATGTGGAAGTGGAGCGTATTGTCCTTATCGGCCTGCTCCAGAAAGCCTGGACCCTAATGTGGGACTTTGTGAAGGGGAAATGAGGACTGGGCCTGATGCTACCTGATTAGCCATCGACTCCCAGCATCCATCAAAGCCTGCAGGGGGGGCGGAGGAAGGGAGGGTGGGGAGGGGGGTACGCCGAAGGTGAGTCGCCATCATCTCCTGAATATGACTCCCACTTTCTGCGTGGCCATCAACCTTGAAAGGGAAGACCGCTAAGGAGTACATGGACAAAAAAAAAGGCTAGAGGGTGGTGGAGACATCAAAAAAGAGTCATCAGGCTCCTTATTAGGGGGATAATGCAGTTTGCCTTTTAGCTAATGACATCTCGGGACAGGCTCTTTGGGCGTAATCGATTACAACACCTGCTACTTGGCCACACACACACACACACACACACATACACACACACATGCATCAAATGCCATGCATTTTCTTGCAAAAACAAAAAAGTGTTGCACATCAGCACCACAAGTTCCATTCTGCACCATTCTCCATGTGTTACATGTCCCACTGTCCTATCCAATATGGCGGCGGATGCCCTTCATTAGTCCCCCTTCTGTTCTCTTTCAAGTCCTTCCCTACTGTATTTGTTTTTATCCTCTTTCCATGTGTGACAAGCTTGGCCTTCCAGCTTTTTATCCCCCCCAACCCCTCCTTTTTTTTGTACCTCTCCCACGAGCTTTATGTTCCTTTCCTCATTTTTTCCCCTCCATTATTTCTTTATCTGTCACTCATTTCTCATTACTCTTTTTCATTAGCATACAGAGTAAGAAGATGGCGCCGGGGGTAATCTGCCGGAGCCGTCGCTTGAACAAAATGGAGGGCGTCGTCGGAGGTCGTGCCGCTGTCACCCCCCCCCCCCCCAGCCATCAAATCCTGGCTGACGCCTCGCCCGTCTCCTTGCGAAAGACACTAACGTGTATCCATAATCGGGTGTGGCACATCACAGCGTAAAAATGCACTGATCTCGCCTGACAGGTACGCGCAAACACGCCGGCGACGCTCGTGTTTGCAAGGAAACGCACATTGACAGGTAGCTCGCTGGCGTCTGACAAAAACATAAATGTCTCTTTAATAACTATAAATGCCTCTTTTTTAATTCATAAATGATGACCGGGTGTCATTTGACCTCCGCTATATTCCGTCAAATGGCGATCAAAACACATTATATTCCTGCATTGACATGAAACATGAGTCCTCTGAGGTTTGCTGTGTTCTCTCCTGGTAACTGGTGTGCGTGAGTGACAGGAAGAAAACCTCGGGACTTGCTTAGGGAAAAGTCCTTCGCCCCTTCATTGCTTCTTCTTACAGGTGAGTCATGATCACCTTCAATTGCCCAGAACTTTTCTACCCAGACGGTCAAACCTCAGCCGTGCATTACACCGCAGTTGGCACTCAGAAGCTTGCTTAACCACAGCATGCAACATTTTGGGTGTGCTGCAGCGGAAACCTCTAGAGTCAGCAACAGTCTATGTCAAGTCACAGTTAGATATGTCCGATTATATCGGACTGCCGATATTATCGGCCGATAAATGTAATATCAGAAATGATCGGTATCGGTTTCAAAATTGTCAGTTTCAAAAAGTAAAATGTATGACTTCTTAAAACGCCGCTACACAGAGCGTGAAGTACAGAGCGCCAATAAACCTTAAAGGCCCTGCCTTTGCGTGGCGGCCGAGTCACATAATGTCTCCGGCTTTTCACACACACAAGTGAATGCATTGCATACTTGCTCAACAGCCACACAGGTCACACTGAAGGTGGCCGTATAAACAACTTTAACACTGTTACAAATATGCGCCACACTGTGAGCCCACACCAAACAAGAACGACAAACACATTTCGGGAGAACATCCGCACCGTAACAGAACATAAACACTACAGAACAAATACCCAGAACCCCTTGCAGCACTAACTCTATCTACCCCTATCCCTCCCACCTCAACCTGCCCACCTCAACCTCCTCATGCTCTCTCAGGGAGAACATGTCCCAAATTCCAAGCTACTGTTTTGTGGCATGTTAAAAAAAATAATGCACTTTGTGACTTCAATAATAAATATGGCAGTACCATGTTGGCATTTATTTTCCATAACTTGAGTTGATTTATTTTGGAAAACCTTGTTACATTGTTTAATGCATCCATTAGGGCATCACAACAAAATTAAACATGATAATGTGTTAATTAATGACTGTATATGTCAGTATTGGTTGATATCAGTATCGGTAATTAAGAATTAGACAATATCGGATTACGGAGAAAAAAAACATTATCGGACATATCTAGTCACAGTCTAACATGTTATTATTTTAATAAATAAATCGGTTACACTTTAGTATGGGGAACATATTCTAAATAAGAAAGACTTAATTTAGAGTTATTTGGACAATAGGGGAACATATAAGGGTTAGGGCTACTAATAAGCAATAATTCTGAGGTTATTGAGGTAAGACTCTTAGTTACTGGTTGTATAATGAGGCCATGCAGAATAAGGCATTAATAAGTACTTAATAATTAGGAGCTAATATGTTACTAATTTGCCTGTTTATACCGTATTTTTGGACTATAAGCCGCATTTTTTTCATAGTTTGGCTGGGGGTGCGACAGATACTCCGGAGTGACTTATGTGTGAAATTATTAACACATTACCGTAAAATATCAAATAATTGTATTCATCTCATTCGCGGAAGAGACGGAAGAAAATGTCAGCAATCGTCACATGCACGTCAGCAATCGTCACACAGCCAATAAGAATTCGGAGTTGGCAGAGTTGTTTAGAAGCAACATCGAGGAAGAAGATGTCATCTGATTTATCGATTAGGAGTGACAGATTGTTTGGTAAACATATAGCATGTTTTATATGTTATAATTATTTGAATGACTCTCACCATAATATGTTACGTTAACATACCAGGCACCTTCTCAGTTGGTTATTTATGCGTCATATAACATACACTTATTCAGCCTGTTGTTCACTATTCTTTATTTATTTTATATTGCCTTTCAAATGTCTATTCTTGGTGTTGGATTTATCAAATAAATTTCCCCCAGAAATGCGACTTGTACTCCAGTGCGACGTGTATATGTTTTTTTCCTTCTTTATTATGCATTTTCGGCAGGTGTGACGTATACTCCGGAGTGACTTATAATCTGAAAAATACAGTAAGCAACTAATTAACTGTGAATATGTTCCCCATACTAAAGTGTTACCAATACATCATATTGCCAATCACAATGGCAACTTCCTTTTTTACAGAATTACTATGTACTCAGCACAATTTACGCTTCCTGTTCTGTGCAAAATAAGCTTCAAAATAAAAGCGTGACATTGTTAACCAGGATTCCGCACCAATTTTGTTTAGCTTTATTGTCATTGTGATAAAGGTATACTTACTGCACAATGAAATTACTTCAGCATCTATGTTTGATATCCATCCATCCATCCTTCTATCCATTTTCTACCGCTTGTCCCTTTCGGGGCCGCGGGGGGTGCTGGAGCCTATATTGGCTGCATTCGGGCCAAAGGCGGTGTACACCCTGGACGAGTCGCTACCTCATCACAGGGTAGACAGATAACATTCACACTCACATTCACACACTAGGGCCAATTTAGTGTTGCCAATCAACCTATCCCCAGGTGCATGTCTTTGGAAGTGGGAGGAACCCGGAGTACCCGGAGGGAACCCACACAGTCACGGGGAGAACATGCAAACCCCACACAGAAAGATCCCTAGCCCGGGATTGAACTCAGGACCTTCGTATTGTGAGGCACATGAACTAACCCCTGTTTCACCGTGCTGCCCCTATGTTAGATAAAAGTACAAAATATTGTAATATCTGTGCACCAACCAAAACAGCGCTGTGCCCAGCGATATGTGAGGGGGGCCAATTTAGCATGTAAAATGCTGGTTAATGGATTAGAAATGCTCCCGCTAACGTATTACTAGCTCCTTCCTGCTCTGTCTCTGATAAGAAAATAGTGATAGATTACCCTAAACATTTCTTTTGTCTGATATGGCAAGCCACACTTGCTGGGTTTGATTTCCAATCGAAGATGTTTTTGGAAGATTTGCAAATATATGTTTGAATTGTGGGGCTTCACGGTGGCAGAGGAGTTAGTGCGTCTGCCTCACAATACGAAGGTCCTGCAGGCCTGGGTTCAAATCCAGGCTCGGGATCTTTCTGTGTGGAGTTTGAATGTTCTCCCCGTGAATGCGTGGGTTCCCTCCGGGTACTCCGGCTTCCTCCCACTTCCAAAGACATGCACATGGGGATAGGTTGATTGGCAACACTAAATTGGCCCTAGTGTGTGAATGTGAGTGTGAATGTTGTCTTTCTATCTGTGTTGGCCCTGCGATGTGGTGGCGACTTGTCCAGGGTCTACCCCGCCTTCCGCCCGATTGTAGCTGAGATAGGCGCCAGTGCCCCCCGCGACCCCGAAAGGGAATAAGCGGTAGAAAATGGATGGATGTTTGAATTGTGGGGCTTCACGGTGGCAGAGGAGTTAGTGCGTCTGCCTCACAATACGAAGGTCCTGCAGTCCTGGCTTCAAATCCAGGCTCGGGATCTTTCTGTGTGGAGTTTGCATGTTCTCCCCGTGAATGCGTGGGTTCCCTCCGGGTACTCCGGCTTCCTCCCACTTCCAAAGACATGCACCTGGGGATAGGTTGATTGGCAACACTAAATGGTCCCTAGTGTGTGAATGTGAGTGTGAATGTTGTCTGTCTATCTGTGTTGGCCCTGCGATGAGGTGGCGACTTGTCCAGGGTGTACCACGCCTTCCGCCCGATTGTAGCTGAGATAGGCGCCAGCGCCCCCCGCCACCCTGAAAGGGAATAAGCGGTAGAAAATGGATGGATGGATGTTTGAATTGTTAAATGTGTTATTTTGCAATTTACATACAGTACAGGCCAAAAGTTTGGACACACCTTCTCCTCATTTGATGCGTTTTCTCTATTTTCATGACTTTTACATTGTAGATTGTCACTGAATGCATTATTGTATATATGAACACATATTGAATTATGTACTTAACAAGAAATGGTGAAATAACTGAAAACATGTTTTTATTTTAGTTTCTTCAAAATAGCCACCCTTTGCTCTGATTACTGTTTTGCACACTCTTGGCATTCTCTTGATGCTCTTCAAGAGGTCGTCACCTGAAAAGGTATTCATTTCACAGGTGTACTTTAAGGTCATCGAGAGAATGCCTAGAGTGTGCAAAGCAGTAATCAGAGCAAAGGGTGGCTATTTTAAAGAAACTAGAATATAAAATATGTCTTTAGTTATTTCCTCTTTTAGTATAGTCAAGGTTTCAGTGGTTTATATGTCAGACAGTGCTCAATACCATGGTACAGCGGAATGTATGTTAGGTCAGGAAAAAAACACAGAGGCTATTTCATCCCTACAAGCTTGTTTTGCAGGTGTCACTGCTCTTCAGGGGATTTTATAAAATCATGTATAGGAATCTTCTCTCTGATGCTCTAAGTAGCAAGAAAACACACCTCCCTTTACTGGCTAAATGTCCTCCAATAAACACACAAAGCTGGTCTTTCCTTGTAATTTAGTCAAGTCATTTACAAAAGGTAAAGTCTCCTTTATTGGAATATTCTCCCACATGAACAAAAGCACCAAAACATTAGTTGTGCAAACACAATTTAAATCCGTCCTTGTTAAAGAGTAGCAGTTAAATAGCATATTTTATGAAAATCAACTCAAAAAATGTAAATACAAACATTTAAGCTTATTGCCACTGCCAGGGTATTTAAGTTATCCTGTTTGTTATGGAAAATAAATATAATCTACATACAAACATCTGAGCCACAATCATAACATCTGAACAGGCAATTTCTGAGGTAACAGCAGAAACATTTTTTTTTATCAGGGATCTTATATTTAAAAAAACTATATTATAGGTAGCGGGCTGTTTTAGGGAATTTTTGATCAAATTATCCGTAGTAGCAATATTAATAATGTTGTGTTTATTCTGCGTAGTGCACTTAAAATAATTATGACCATATCTAGGAATTGATATGATGGGAATTTTCCGATTGTTTGCTTGGTGCATTGATAAACTGAACCCATCATATACATTGTACTATATTGTGATGTTATGAGCCAGGGAAATAAAGAACTACCCTACACAGCATGCAACAGGAGTGACGAGCATGCGCGGTAGCCCGGTATAGGTTGTGTTTCGCCATGACGGCATCTTGTATGTTGTGATATGCACGCTCTGAAAGTAAACGTTAAGAACTCAGCCAATACGCCTCGTCTGCACTATTCATAAAGAGACAGACAACACATATACTCCGCTGCTTCACAGGCCGCTGGATGTAGCCGGCAAAGTATTCCCATGCTAGCTAGCCGGTCTAGCAAGCACGCGTCATTCAGTCCAAAACGGCCCGATCTATCCACATCCAGAATTGTCTGGAGGTCGTAAGTGATCCCAGAGTGACCACGCTGTAAGCCGGCCAGGAAATTTGCAGAATTGTCCAGTATTTTTGCCAAATGTTGCATCTTTACCAAGAGCTCCTCGATGCCGAAGCCCGTCCGGGCGATGCCATCTTGTTAAGAAAAGGCGTTAACAAAATAAAAGCATGTAAACAACCTACGTAAATGCGCGTTAAAATAATTGTCGGCGTTAATAGATTGATGAATTAACCCGTAATTAACGCATTAATTTGCCCACCCCTAATATATATATATATGTATATATATATATATATATATATATATATATATATATATATATATATATGTATATATATATATATATATATATATATATATATATATATATATATATATATATATATATATATATATATATATATCTATATCTATATATATATATATATATATATATATAGATATAGATATATATATATATATCTATATATATATATGTATATATATATATATATATATATATATATATATATATATATATATA